>NW_026867606.1:0-115191 GCF_020745735.1 Hemiscyllium ocellatum
GTTTAAATTGGCAGAACATTATATAACGCGATGAATCAGCTTGGGAGCACAAATCGTTGATTTGAACCTGTCAGTCCGATCCAGTCTGAGAATTGGACGGATATGAAGAGATTTTCGGAAGAAAAAAAAAGCCCAGTTAGTTTAAACACTTGCAGTTTAGTGTCTTCTTTTCTAAAAAAAAAACGTAGATTCGACAATTTGTTTAATTTGGTTAAATGTGGTTTGTTAAATTTAAAGAAAATCAGAGAAATGAGTCTGAAGATTGCTCAAGACGTTCTGGGGTTTGGAGATGACTCCCAAATTTCTCAGGAAAGTTTAGAAGGAAAGGGAAAGAAAGACGTTGCCTTTAGAATTACTAGACATTACAGAATTGGGTTTAACCAAGGACAAAGGTAACGCTGAAAGTGTCATTAAAACACTTAGGTGTACAGAGAAACAGACATGTGCAGCAGCGTTCGAACGACTTAAACTGTAGTTGTGAAAAATGCAGTTACAATATAAACAAACGATAAGTGAAGGACAGTGAAGAAATTCAGGAAAATGAGAGAGAGGTAGATTTCTTATCTGAGCAATGAAAGAAGGAGAGAAGAAAGGGGGAGAGAAATAAGACATAATTTTGAACTTTAAAAGATTTCAGTTAGTCTGAAAACTCAAGTTAGCAGGATGGAGTTTAAAATAGCATGTATCTCTAAATGTCACACTTTACTATATTATGATGCGAAACAGTTTGAAGCGATCTTCCTTGCATTTGAAAATTGGCGATGCAGATATAGGGATCCAATGTATTGTGGATAATGTTAGTTCAGACTAAACTGGTGGGTAGATCTAGTGAGGCATTTGCAGCGCTTTCAGACGCAGTACCCAGACGCGATGAGGAGGTCAAATATGTTAATTTAAGTTCTTATGAACTTGTGCCATATGCGTTTCGATTATGGTTCAGAAACAGAAAGAAGCAACCAGGTCAGACTTACGTTAACATCTAAATAACTAAACATAGTTATTTTGAGAGACGTGGGCAGGCCTTTAAACGAGACAAGACCAATGTAGCACGAAGAGAAATAATTCTGCTGGAGGATTTTTTTTAAAAAGCCCCTTCCAGAGTTGACAAGAATTCATGTGGAGTAACGGAATTTTCATTAAGTAGGATGAGCATTAGAGTCAGCAGATGAATACAAGTTGGTGCACATGACAAGGAAAAATAGGACACCGCGTGAGAGATAGAATTTACTTGCAGGTGAGATCGGACACGATGAATCAAAGAGTTGAGAACACTCATAAGTGTATACCACAGTTCAAAGAAGAAGCTCATGAGCTTGCAAAGTAGGTGAAAGGCCTCAGATACTTCCACTGTGATCGCATGGGATATGGAATCTCACAGTGCTGGCCGTTACAGAAAGGCACTGTAGGAACAGCTGTCATAAAAGAAGATAAGCCAGTGCCACAGTGAAAGTCGGAAAGGAAAACGCAAGACAATTCAAGGAACTGCAGAAGAGTGTCCAGGTAAGGCAAAGGCTGAGTATGGAAATAGAAAATGATCTCAAGAAATAATTCGCTTTGTGGACAACGTTTACTCGAAAGAACAGGACGAGAAGGTTTCAGAGTTAATACTGTTGAGAGACGCAGGATCTAACCAGTCTCTAACAGTAAGAAATGAGCGATGTTTCATTCTTTCTGACCTGTTATCCAAGAGATTGGTAATTCGTGGGACAGATGGACAGAAATTTAGCAAATCCAGACGAAAGATCAGGGGGATGCCAAATGATGACTGGGGAAGAATCATTTGAGTGATTAGTAGAGTGTCCGGTCCAGGAATCCATTTGTTCTTGAGAATGGTTTAGCAGGGTGCAATGTGATATGAACACTCTTTTTTGGAGCTCCCAACGAACACCAGAAAGCAGAAGTGATGAAAGAAAACAATGCATGTATTTTATCCAGACTGAGTGATAAATAGTTACACTACACTAAGTTACAGCATGAATCAACAACTAAAGAGAAAGGTAAAGGAACTGTTGTTCAGTGAGCGGCACACTGTTGGACTGAATGGAATAGGAAAGTCCTGAACAGGCAGAGTGTCAGTCAGAAATGTTTGTTCTGAAAAGCTAAAGGACTTGCAAAATAATGACGAGACAATTAAAGACTTGTATTTTGATGCATACACCCAAAAGGAGGCACAGAATATACCTGAGTGTTATTGTCTGAAAGAACTGGGGAAGCAGCTGTTAGTTACTGCAATGCAGAGTGAGGACTCAGAAACTGATATTGTGGAATTTGATATACCTCAACATATATTTAACAATGACGAAGTCCTTGAAGCATGGGTAAGTTAATAAACTACCTGTCTCAGGAGGAAACAACGCAGTTGAAAGGTTTGTTCCTGCAGTATGACGACATATGTTGGAATGCGTTGGGGAGGACTAATGCTATTTTGCATGAGGTAGACAATGGGAATACTGTTTCAATAAGGCAGTAAACGCAATTCGCTTAATGATTTCAATGCCAGGCTGTTCCAGAATGTGGTGTCGGCCATTCTCAATGAAGATATCTTCGAACAGAGGCAGAGCTTTTCGTGTTCGCTGATCGTCTTAGGTCCCAAACTTGCTGAGACACAATGATGTTGCATGGATTGTCAGAATGTCAACGCTGGAACAAAATCGGACTGATATGTAATACTGAGATTATAGGACTCCATTGAGAATGTAGGACAAGCCCGTCAAAGTACGAAGTTGGACTTGCTGCCTGGTTATTGGCAGATGCATTTATCAGAGAGAACAGAAGAAATTTCTGAGTTCTTAACTGCAAATTGATTATGTCATTTCAAAGTGATACCCTTTGGAATGAGGAACCCACCCGCCATATTTCAAAGGCCAGTGAACAGAGTTGTGACTGCGTTAACATCCTGTTGAATCTATCGGGATGATGTAGTGATCTTTCGTAAGTCCTGCACATCGCAAATTTGGCAGAGCTAGTTGAACGAGTACGATAAGCAAAACTGATAATGAACTGACAGAAAACTGAATTCACAAAAGCAGAGGTGACGTGCTTGCGACATAACATCGGTCATGGAAGGTTGACCACATGGAACGCAAATTAGAAAGCCATCAAAGAATTTCGAACACCAATATCGAAGAAAGAGATACTTTAACTTGAGGTACAAAGTGAATTCTATCGGAAATTTGTTCAAAGTTTCAGAGGTGTAGTGGTACTGTTAACCGCTTTCTGAGGAAGAACACAAACTTTCGGTGGACACAACAATGCCAGGACGTATTTCACCATTTGAAAGCATACTTAACCACCGCTCCAATTTTAGCTACAGTAAACTTCTCGAATCTCTTCAAAATTGCCATCGATGTGAATGGCATAGGAGTTGGAGCTGTCCTGCTGCAGGAAACGAGGATAGGATTGAACTGCCAGTTGCTTATTTTTCGTAGACACTTAACATCCAGTCGA
This sequence comes from Hemiscyllium ocellatum, assembly GCF_020745735.1. NCBI lineage: Eukaryota > Metazoa > Chordata > Chondrichthyes > Orectolobiformes > Hemiscylliidae > Hemiscyllium > Hemiscyllium ocellatum. The sequence goes on from NW_026867606.1 coordinate 3,448, forward strand.
GGAAAGACTCCAGGGTCACAAAAGCAACTATTGAGTTTGGTACTTGCTGAACAACATTGAATGTGTATGTCATGGGCAATGAGTCCGAGACGGTTGTGTACACGGATGACAACCATCTTATTTTATAGAAAAGCTTGAAAGACAGGAATGTGAGATTATTTGTTGGTGTTAAACCTTGCAGACCTCTTCTTTATGCCTCGTAGTTGTTGTAAATCGGAAGAATGTAACTACAGATGCGTTGTCGTGGATTTAACTGACAAAACGTGTACAAGATTGGTATACATTCAATGTTATTATATATACATATATATGTTATACATGAGTGTGTGTATACATATGTATATACGTGTGTGTATATATACACAAACAGGAAGAAGCTATTATGAAATTAGATTAAAGTTATATGCATATCATAATAATGTGGTTGAGGAATAGTGGAAGCAAATGAAGCCATCGTTTCATTATGATGTTTGTTTTTTTACCACGGGGTGGGGGGTGGGGGGGGGGGGGTTGGTATGAAGGTGCAAGATTGTACTTTATAATTGAAGACAGTGTGCAAGTTGGCACGGGCTTACAGAAGCAAAGAGCGTGTAGAAAGTATTTAAAATGACACACTTGCTTGCAGCAAACGTCTATATTCGTGTTGCTATGGAACAAATACAACTCAAATTCGGCCAATCCGTTTAAATTATGCCAAATAAAACAATTTCAAATCGATTTTGAATTTTATTGTTTGTGATGACATCAAGCGAATGAAATGATCCGATATTTTGGGAGATAGAGCCGGACATTCTGAAGAGTGAGTTGGCAAACTGCGTAGGTCAGGTACAACTCGACTGCAAGCTGAAGAGCTCTCCGAAATGTGCATGTATGTATAAAGTTTGTGCGACAGAATATCGAAGCCGACCTTGAGAAAAATCTCCTGAAGAAAAGCCACGAAATATAATCGACACAGCTGACCAGTTTTGAAATGCGATTTTATTTTGTTCATCTTTTTTTCTTATATGTCTAGTATTGTCGAGTGGGAGGTAAAAGATAGTTTAATGGAAAGCGTTTGAAAATAAGTGTTGGTTTGAATATTCTCTGTTTGTCTTAATGAATAAAATTGTTTGTTTTTTAGTTTTAGTTGTGACCTCTGGGACAGTTCTTTGCTTCTCGAAATTTAACAGATTATGGCAGGAGGTGTACATTATTTGTACAGCTTGTTTAAAATGGCAGAAGGATTTACACCGTTCCGGAATAGTATCATACATCCTATAGCCAGAACGGTATCTCACAGCATATCTCACAAAACATCACCAATAAAGTAAACCATAACTCATATCATGTCACATGCACAATGTCACTGTCACAAGAATACACACGCCACGAAATGTCAGATACTTTACCAAAAACAGAACACAGCATTCCGATGCCTTACAACACAATCCTTCACCAACATATTGACTTTCTCACCACAACACACTATCCTTCCCATGACCGACGAAATTATCCAAACGCTAGGCACCACATCACACACACACACCATTGGCATAATACTCGCTATTGGTGGCCGGTCATAAGATAATTGATCACTCCCAATAAATATCATCAGTCATTGCATCCCACTCCTATAACTCACTGAAACGAATTCATTTCCGGCACTGATACCTACTTTTTTTACTAACTGCGTACTGCAAACCCTTGTCACAACATCTCACTCTCTTCATTCAAGTCATTTTACGCCAATAATTACAATCATTTCTCAAACTTCATCCTCGTTCCCTAATTCATACCACTGGCATTATGATCACTCACTTCCCTTATGCACTAAATCACATGCTGTTCTGTAACTGCAACCATTGCGTGCAGGTGTTGTAGTCCACTTCCTCCAAGAAATACATCCTTCTCCCCTGTGCCACTACTCCCATTCATCTCCGTCACTGAAAGTTATCACCTCAATGACTAATACAAATTAGCATCAGCTAGAACACTGAACTCCCTTCAGTCACTACATTTCACTCCTATCTGCAAACCAGTCACTGCATTCATGTACCCCCATTAAATGCGTCTCACTACCATCAGCCACGATATTCCATTTCCAATACTCCACCTCACACAACATGCTTTATGCCACACAGGTTTCTCTCAACTTACGGACCGAACTGTATTTGCGATGTATTGCAGTACTCATCAATATCAATCTGACTCCCTCGTTCTGCAGCTCCCACACTCTTTACAAATTGGAAGGCATGTGCCACCTTCTCAGTTTTATTGTTGATGCATGACATCACATATTCCAAATTAATAAACTATTGCATTGAACTGTGGGACTTGCAAAAATGCAGGCAAATTGTGATTCCTCTCATACACAAAGAAACTGGTGCATAATTTTATATTGACCTCTTGCATACTGTCACCGTGATTTACAAACCAATTAAATTGAATAATTCTCGCTACTTCATATTCCTTTACGATGCCATGTGCGCTTGTCGGCTGGTGATCGTTTCAGAACTTGCTCCTGTTTCTGGATTTCTAACAACGGTTGGTTGAATGGGAAATAAAGAAATATGTACCATCTCAATGCTTCGCCCTTTGCTGGGAAGTTTTCTCATATTAGGTGCGTTTCTTCATTTTTCCCACAACGAAACACCATTTCAACATGGCGACTGCAAATTATGCACGAAGATAATGCATTCCCCAACTTCAATTCAGTGACTTATTACATATTCTCATCATTCACTTTTGTATTTCCTTTTTCACGGTCCATAAGCAAACACTTAGCAACAAGCAAGTCTCCTTCACAGTCAGCTGCCCATTCAGTGAACGAATCGTTGTATTATCAATATTGCATTTATTCTATATCCTACATCCGGCACGAAGAACAGCATCTGTCATTCCTCTTCTTTACCATGAATGAATCTGACTTGAACAAAGTGATACATGAGTACCATGAAGGGAGGTGTGGCTGCTGGGTTATTTGATATCAGCGTGCTGTATTTCAGTAAGGGCAGGAAATTAGTGAACAGTCCAATAATCATCACCAAAGTCCTCATCTTACTCTCTGACTTTCGAGAAAGGGAATCACAGAATTGAATTTGATGATCTCTGCATCTCGATCTTACTGTGATATTCACAGAACTTTCTCTCTCACAAGGATATTAACATATACTGCGTGAGATCTATTCCAGGAGAAATCACATGGCATTGGTGAGAACTAGCACGATGAATACAAAACTGGTTTCGTTCTGGAAAGAAGAAGCCAGCAGTGGAAGGATGCTTTTAGGCATGGAGAATTGATGCTCGTGGTGTTCCACAGGTACCAGTGACGTGACATGTGCTGAATGTGTTGTACAATAATGATTAGTAGGAATAAATACATGGCCTAATTAGTATGATTGCTGACAATACAAAGATTGTATAGTGAGGATGTTTGTTGTAGAAACAGCATGATATACATCAGTTAGAGCTGAGGGGTGTAAAATATGACAGATGGAGTCTAATCTGGAGAAATGTGAGGTGATGCAATTTGGAAGAAAAAGTACAGGTGGAAATTATACAGTGAATGGAAGAGCTCGTAAGTGTACTGGTATGAAGAAGGATCTGTTTGTACAGGTCCACAGATCATTGAAAGCATCGGCACAGATAGAAACGGTCATAAAAATTGCCTACTGAATGCTTGCTTCCATCACATGGTGCATTGAAAATGAGAGTTGGCAATTTATAATTCAGCGTTATACAACTTAGACTAGTCCACACTTGGAATATTGCGCACAAGTCTGGTCACCACACTATCAGAAGGACTAGATGCTTTGGAAAGGACATAGAAAAGGTTGATTAGGCTGTTTCCAGGTCTGATGGAAGGTATGCTATGAACAAAGTCTGAATAATTCGGATTTGTTCTCACTGTAATGCTGGAGTGTGATGGGTGATCGGATACAAGTTGACGGTGTGGAAACAATGGAAAGTATGAGCGTTTTCTCAGGGTGGAGGGGTGAATTACTTGGGAGGCACAGTTTCAAAGTAGAAAGGTACGTTTTAAAGAGATGAGCGAGGCAAGTTATTCATACAAATTATTGTGCATTCCAGGACAGGTTTGCCAGAGGGTCTTAAGAATCACCTGGGTGGATACATGAATAGGAACGCAATATAGAGGTATTAATCCTTGAGGTGAAGACAGTTTTAGTGGGGAAGGGCAAAATTATTCGATTCAGGAATGGCAGATCATAAGGCCTGTTCGTGAACATTATCTCTTATTACTGGAATATCCGAAGATCACAGTAGCTTACGTTCTGTTCCATTTTCTTGGTAAATATTAGATCCTTGACTCCAATCATTGCCTTTTTCTTGAAAACTTCCCTACCCATCAGTCAGTTCACGTTTCTGTGATCCCGAACAATTAACGTCCTTTTCTGCACCTTCTCAATCACTTGCTAATATCTCAGCAAAGCTCTAAGTCCTGAGATCTGTATCAGGGCAGGGCTACCATGATATCAGCCACAGTTCTTCTGCAAAGAAACTGACATCCATCTCAGCTTTTTCTTTTCTTAGCTGTCGATATATTGTATACCTCTTCCAATGTTTCTCAAAGAGGTTTCACGGTGTAAGAAGTTGTGGGTTTCCAGTTCACCTGCTCAATTTTCTGTCTCAGGTCCAGTCTGTTGTGAGAGGCGTCAGTCTCTGGAGACCTAGCACTTCCCACCTCATAGGACTCACAGTGCAATGATCGTTGTGATTTTTTTGTTTTGTGATATCATACATGGGATAATGCAAAAAAACTGTGATACCACAGATGCATACTGAACAATTTTCATGAAAGGAGTTGAACAAGAACAGTAGAGGAGCATTTCTACCAGAGTTTATTGCAAACTATTCCGCCAGTTCCGTCATAAGGACGGTACAGCGTATTTGGAATGAGCAGAGGTTCTGAACATTACATATTTACCACATTCAGGAACTGCGTCCAGATACCACGATAGCTGTAAGGACACGAATATACTGCTGCATTTCACGAATCTGATATGTTTGAGATACCAGTCACTTTGTAAGGCTGGATTCGATAGAACAAGGTTCTACCCACTGCAACCAAGGCCATTGCACCAAAAACACCAGCACCTTTTTGTTCTAAGTACATTTAGAGAGTCATCTCTTCGATCAGTTTCAGATTCCGCTCTCTCATATTCAGAGCCTCCGTGAGGTAAATGATATTCCTTTGTCGCAGATTCTGTCTTGGTTTCAGAATCTGCGTCAGTTTTAGAATTTTTATTAATTTCGGGATCTATGTAGCTCTCAACATCAGTATTCGACGTTGATTTCTTATCGGGGCCTATGTCAGCAAATCTTTTCTAAGGTCTCTATCATTTTAAACTGCTTTAATAGTAAAAGGAGCTGTCTCCCTTTGAGTTTCTGTGTTAGTTTCAGGACTGATAATCATTCCGTTTTGTGCATAATTTTTGGCGACGTGTTCTTTTCACTTTGCTCACTCTCTCATCCGTGAGATATTGTTTGAACTTTTGACAACTCCGCTGTGCAACCCCCTAAATTTCTATGTAAATGAAGTATCCACATCCGTCTGCTTACCTCCACACCGTTTTTCAACGCAGAGCTGTGAGTTTATTTGACACTGTCGGCTTCTCAAGAATCCTGAAACATTTCATGTCCCGAAGACACAGATATTCTGCCAGCGCGAACAGTCTCCAACTTGCATATGTTGCTAATACAGTTTTGGAGAGTATTTCGTCAGTAACACGCATAAACAATCGATTACCTTCAATCTGAGAGCATTCTGTCTTAAAAATTATTCAATTTATTACTTCCCATTCTTCCTTAATGAAAAAAGTGTGCTGCGCCCCAGTCTATGAGACAACGAATAGATTACTGCATAATTCTGGTTCTACCCGTTTCTCCATCACAGAAAATATGTCAATGTATGCCCTGGTGTGACCATAAAACTGTCACTAATTTCTTACAAAGTCTATCTTCATAATCGACGACGTTTCCAGATCTTCAACCTCCCTCTGCATTGCGGCGTGAGTCTCTGTATGCCCTTTTGATAAATATATGTCACCTGCTAAATTGAACTTCCTATGTAATATCACAGCTTACTGGTGTTGTTGTCAGTCAGATATCCAATGAGATGGGCACTGCTGAATGTATTATTGCCATTCTTAGAATGATCTTGCTGAGATTGCGTGAGCAGGTAAATTTACTGGATCTCCAAAGTGACAAATGTGGTGGTGTGGAAGTAACGTCATTGTAATGTTTTCCTTTATCTAACGGGGTATTAGGTGGAAGAGTTGGCAGGCCATGTTACGTTTCTTTAAGAATTTGTTTCAGCCATGTTTGAAATACTGCATACCGTTCTGGTCGCCAGATTGCCAAAAGCATGTGGATACTTTGAAGTGGCTGCACAGGAACTGGATTGGAGGGCGTCATGAAGGGAGGGTGAGTAGCTTATGATTATTTTCATTTTCAAGACCGAGGTTGAGAATAGTTACAAAACCATGATACGTATATTCATGGAAAATACCAATAAGGTTTTTCCCCAGAATGGGAGATTCAATTACCGGAAGTCACGAGTTCAACGTAATAAGGGAAATGATTAAATGAGATATTTGTGGAACCATTAATGCTGAAGTTGTGGGAGCCTGGATCGCATTGCCAGCGGAAGTAATCGGCGTGGGAACGATAGCGTAATTTTGTATTATGTAGAAATAAACAAGAATGGGCAGGGAGCAGAGGGATAAAGGTTTTTTTTAAAAGCCGACAGGTATAAATAAAGGATCTCGAATGGTGCAGCTTACAGAACCGAAGGGACTGCTGCTGTGATGTACTTTCTTTGCTCTTTGACATCCATCCAACGGGAGACACAATGGAAATGGAAGCATAGTGATAGACAACAGGTTTGTGGTTTCATTGTTAGATGTTAATATGGAATCCATTCCTCATGACCTCTTGGAACATGATGTTGACAAGGGACATGGCAAACAAAAAGTGCGGAAAGGAAATTTCTAGATGCTTCCTTATCATGTCTTTTGTAATACGTAAGATGCCAAGAAAGGTTTGTTTTGACGAAAGTGCAGATAAGTGCAGTCGAAAACATTTCAGAAGAAACATCCAAAGAATCTCTTTAAATGACGGCGGACTAGGTTTAATGAGTGGCGTCCATCTTGTCCTACGTCTTATGGTGATCTAGCAACATGCTTCAAATGTGTGTTGCGGCCTTTGACAAAAGGAACAATACCTGTTGATTCACATATTCAAGCCCTTGTCATGCTACATTAAATCTTGTCTGCATCATGCCTCTTCATCATTCTTCCATTGTGTGGTCGTCTCGTTGGAGTATCGTCTCGTGGCAGAGCAGTTGTTGATATTGACTGACAAATTGGAAAACAACACAACCAATATTCATGATCCAGTCCTTTCACAATTGGAACGCAGGATGTAATTGCTCCATTCATTGCTGAGAGGCTTCAAGTCACATCTTGGAGTGGATGTGAACTTTTAAATACCTGACTTCAAGATTCCAAAAGAACAGTGCATAATTCCTATTACACAATACGTGGCGACACTTTTTTATCATTTGCAAATTCTAGGAAATAACTGGTGACGACTGTTTGAGGTAAATACACATCTGGCATGTTGCAAGTTTTTTTGACGTCCTTTGTTAGCGTTATGGCCAGTGAAAATTACCATAGAGCACGTAATCGGACAGCACAGTACCTGTTGTTCAGAAGTAGATCTGACGTAATAAACTGTCATAAAAGGCTGTATTTTTGGAATATAATGCAATCATTTTGAAAATTACGGACTTTGTACCGAATTGACGAATACAATTGTTCTCTGCCGAACAAAAGTCAACGTCACTGAGTTTATGAGTAAGCTTTCTTTTCAATAATTCATTCTGGCATTAATCCATGACCAGATGACTTGGGGCTTGTGACCGCTTCAAAGGACACGATGTACTCTGGATTGATCACCGTAAAGATAAAATGACAAGCAGATAAATGAATTTTTCAATCATTGAAGCGGAAAGGATGACTGGGTTAAGCAATGTTGTGGGCCGTTAGAACCCAATGCTCTGTGAGACACAGAACATTCTTCACGAAGTTAAACCTTGTATTTGCAAACAGAAGTGAAAACCAGAAAATGGCTTCCCAAATGCTCTCCCGCCCCGATACTTGGGCTCGCTACTATTTCTACATGTCTCGTTGTCGCCCTTACCTGGTGTCACCATAACTAATCGTATTAGCTTACATTGTCTTTCAGACTAATCACTTTCTGCCACAATGAAACTTTGTGGCAGAAAGTGATTAACTTTAACTTTACACTTAACCTATCACATTTCACTATGAATATTTAAGCTTGAGCTCATCTGTCACGTGATTTGACGAGCCTATCATATTATGCGTCCATTACTCTCAGCATAAGCCCATTCATTGCTCGTCTGCTACATGATTCTATGCATTGCTTCGTCAATCTAAACATACAACTGCCAAACTAATTTCCATATATTTCGCACTTTGAGACCTTTTGGTCTTACGTAGAGAAAGAATACAATGAGCTGGAGGAGTAAAGACTAAACTGGTAGGTCAGTCCCAAAAGCGGAAAGGAATATTTCCAGGGTCCAGTTGTCAAAGGAGTCTCCTCCGTGCCTGGGGTCTATGGGCCAAAAACACATCACTCATTGTCCAGAATAGGAAAAATGGCCCAAGGCTCTCAGAGGAAAGGCTCATGCCGAAAACGACGATTCTCCTGCTCCTTGGATGCTGCCTGACCTGCTGCGCTTTTCCAGCAACATATTTTCAGCAAAGACTCTCACAATCTAAGCTCGCATACGACACAAATTAATTCAGGCGTATTTGTCTGGAAAAGGATTCAGCACGTCAGTAGTTATGAGATCATAATAATTCAGCATTGGAGCATTATCTGAAGAGGGAGATGTTCAGCAGAATCACAGGAAACTGCCGTGCAGTGAGACGTACTAAAACAAGTCTCTGAAGAGGTATAAGACAGCAAGAGACAACTGCAACAATATTCATCACAATACATGCAACAATCCCAATCTTGGCGAGTCAAGCTCCCCATCCATACAAAACGCTATCCAGCCAGGGAAAAAAATTGATGGCCGGGCCCTGCATTTTCGTAAAACTCTTTTCTAAGATACTTCAGTTTATCTATCGCCTTACTAAATGTTCCCTCCATGTTAGTATTATTGGATATGACGGTGCAGCAATGTTTCCCAAATATCACACAAACCCTTCCTTTTTCGGCTAACAAACAGTCCAAAGGCTATTTCGCCATGTCATTTTTGTAGTTGCATCCAATTGCTCCCCCAAAGCTGAGATGGCATGATCAGTGGAATTTACAATTAACTGCTGGTTTTAAAAATGTAGTTAATCCATTCGGCATTTTTGTGAAGTCGTGTAGGAGGATGAAGTGACTCTCACCCTGTGGCGATTTCGCTTCGAGCCTTGAATTTGAATGGTGATGCCACTTGGCTGACTGATACTAACAATTTGCATTGTAAGGTCAGGGACCCACTCCCGTCGCCGCCTGTGTCAGTTAGTCGTGATAGAGCGTCAATGTGGGCCCGTCGTGACACATCAACCTCAAGGAGAAACATAACATGGGTGCAGGTCAAATCCAGGCAGAAGGAAGCGTCGGACCCTGCCCCGCTTCCAAGCCACACGCCACTAGGTGTCTGCTAATGTGATGTGCAGCCAAGTCAGAATGAACTACCACCATAGATGTGGGTCATGGCTTCAGAGGTTGTGTCAGTCTGAAGGTGAAGCTTAATGGCATCCAAGTGGCCTACCGGCACAGAGACATTCCATCTGAAACAGTCAAATCTTAAGCCTTTATGCACCGTGAAAGTAGCCATGGCGAACGTTTGGTGACGTTCAACTGTAGCCTAAGCGGTACCGCATTTACACAACTGTTGAGGTTGCTGCCTGACGTTTTCGTTCCGTTGTATATACGTGGATGCCTGCATGAAGAGGCACCAGAGAAGGCCCTTGTGTTGCACCGGTGATAACGAATCATTCAGTCAATTGGCCGATGGGTTTGTCATTGTTGCCCCTGAAAGCAAGTGGAAGAGTTATTGGGCAGAGGAGCAACGCAGTATGATGGTATCACCTCAGTAAACGGAAGCAGCACTATCTCGTCAGCAATGTTGCCGTGTAATTTGCCCATTGCTACCACCGTTACTACAGACAGTAACCATGCTTGAGAAGTGGGCTCCATAGTCCTCACTCCTCTCTACCGTTTCGCTAGGCTTTGCAGGGCATTGGCATTATCAAGCGAGATGCACCATGTCTGGCAAGTCGATGGTCTCCAAGTCTGTACACTCGTACAAAGGTTCATGACCAGGGAATGTCTCATCATTGACCACACTTAGACCATCCCCAGCCATACAATCAGGAGAAAGAGCTCCTTTCACATTCTACTTTCTGATAGTCTTGGAGGCGTAATTATCTGAGAAAACCTCACTCACCAACAGCTCATAGTCTCGTAAAGGGATATTGATTTTCAGTACGTTTCCTTCAGGCTCTGCAGCTCCTTCCTCAGTCTCACCTACCTTAGATCTGGTGTCAGCCAGCATCTGTGGGACTCCTCTAGTTCCTTCACTTGAAAGGCTGTGGGCAAGTCGGTGCTCATCGGGAAGAGCCCCTTCCTTCTCGGCTCATTCCACTTTCTCCAGGAAATCCACATATAACTGGTAAGCGGGACTAATATGTCTGTCCTCTTTGTCAGATAGATTCATATATCACAGTTAGTTGTTGCATGTACTACTTAACCTCTAGCTCCAATTCTTTCAATCTAGGTCCTTCATAAAGGCCCCTCCATTTGACACTGGCATGGACGACTGGTAAGTATTAATTGCAATGGCACGTTTTTCATGCAATTCGTCTCCATGCGCGAGCACATTAGTGTGAGCAGCAGCCCATTGAACTATTGTACTTCCGAAAATGTTATTGAACTTAGATTTAAAAGTTCCATTTATCCTTTCCACCATGCCGTATGACTGGGAATGATACACACATCTAAATCTCGGCTTGATCTTCAAAGTCTGCAGCACCTATTTAACCACTCTTTGTATAAAGACAGACCCATTGTCTGAGTTGATCTCTGACACTATGCAAAACTTTAGAATAACTTCACTCGTTAAAAAGTTCACTACTGTGGCTGTCCCCGAGCCTTTATTTGGAGTTGCCCCTGCCCATCTATTAAACCTGTCGATTACCAAAAACATATATCTTTTTTCCTCTCAACGTCTTTGTCATGTCCACATAGTCAATCACCACATGTTTAAATGGTCCTACGAACACAAGTATGTGACCTATAGGGGTCGGATTCCGTTTTTAACATTATTCTGAGCGCATACCTCACATTGTGAAAGGACGCAATCTGCCCTCTTATACTTAGTCCCAAAGTGGTTGCACTGTGGCCTACCTGTCCAAACTTCCAGGGTCCTGTTGGGAATGGGTTGCACAGCATTAATCGCTGAACGGATATCTGAGGTAGGATGTGCCCCTAGTGGGTATGCTGGTACTAACCGACCTCTTCCAGGTTGATTCATGTGGTATAAGTTTCAGGAGATCTCATGATATAATTGCTGTTTATCTTTTACTTGCATCGTGGTTCATTCCAATTCTCGCCAACCCAGTAGAAAATCACTGGTCATCACATTAGCAACCCGAAATTCCTGGACAAATTCATATGATTTTGCCTGTTCATGTTGGTGACAGCAGAAGGAATGCATTGCAAAAGCATTGGGTTTAACAATGATGAGTCAGCTTCTCTGTCATTCTTCATTTTTGGGACTAATGCCACTTTTGTCAGACAGACGGTCACTTCTTTTAGCCCTCTTACAAAAGTCATTCGGATTCAGTTCAATCGCAGAATTATGCTGCCTTTACATCTGTATCATTGTTTGCACATTTTGAGCAAATTGGGGCAGTTTCTCCTGACAGGGTTTGGTTTAGGAAGAGAACTGTAATTCCCGCCATAGCCCCTTGTTTCAGGTGGCTCATGCCACTATCTCCAATGACAAAAGCTATGAAGGTGGATACCGATATTGGATTCTGCATCTTCAATGCACGGGAAGGTTTATTATTGTGGGATGGGCTGGGAACAGTCAGGAGATGTTAGGGGAAAATCCCCATCTCTTTCATCAAATATTGTCTGTCTGTCAGACATAGGCTCTTCATTCTGATTAGAATGCAAGTCCTTTATTTTTACAGCGTTTTTACTTTAACTTTTTAATTATGCATATTCATCAAACTTAGTGTTTATTTACATTCTCCCAGCATTTTGGAGATACTTCTGCTGAACATACCTTTACCCCTATCACATGCAGAGTTCTTCAAATGGCTAGTAAGGTGTCAATTTATTTAGTATTAGCGTTATCATCCATTTTCTAATTACGAATGAATCAATGGTGCCATGCTTCAACTTAACCATGAGGTAATGACAGAGATCACTGACAATGTGTTAAGGTGTAAAACCAATCGATCCTGCTAATTAATTCTGATTTTGCAATTCAGGGCTTATCCAATTGGTTTATAAATATTCATGAGTAGGCTCATTATCAATAATTGAAAGTTGGAAACTGAACGAGCCACTAAAACATTTTAAAAGTCATCACTGTAAATGGGAAATTTATTTATTCAAAATTAAATGAAAAAATATAAACTGCACATAGTGTCCAACTCTGAAATTCATTATAATCACTTGATTCTAGTCCCTTAGTTCAAATCCCTGATTAGGTGCGTTAAACGGTTCGGACCAAACATTGCTCAATTACAATGTGACAGGATGTGAAAAGACTGCAGCTTCAATAAACGACCTTGGCTATTTGCATGGTATCAAAATACTTCTAATCCACAAATATTGGCCGAAACCAAACACACCGATACTCACAATAGGATTTTAATTCTTGTCACATGATTTTCACAGCATAATGTTCAACCAAAAATCATTTTCTCAGTGAGAGAGGCAAATTAATATAGAATAAAGCTACAACTGGTACTCCATGATCACCAATGAAACGTAACATCTTCAGCAGAAACAGAATAATCCGAAACAAAAACAAATCATTTCTGCTAGATTCATTTTCTGAAAACTATATTATGGGTTTGTGATATTTAGAATCTGTCTTTCAGCTTTACAATATTGAACGAATTCATATCAAGTTCACGTAATTCCTCCACTCAATGAGCAATTCTGATAGTCTGAGATGATTTTCGTCAACGTTAGATGTAGTTTATTATTTTAAATGAAATTGAACTAGGACCTGCTCTCATCCTAGGACAGAATGATTCTGCACCTGAGGCCACGACTTAGTGTGGCTGCTTTAACTACCTTTACCAATTATTTCATTCGGCCAACAAGTTGGGGTGAAAGGTGTGAAACAGATCTTTGGCAACCACATGAAAATATGGGGAATTTGCAAGCAAGTGCGAGGTCTTGCACTTTGGCAAAAAGAACAAAAGCATAGACTATTTTCTAAATGGTGAGAAAATTAGCAAAGCCAAAGCACAAAGGGAACTGGGAGTGCTAGTCAAGGATTCTCTAAAGGTAAACATGCAGGTTGAGTCCGTGATTAAGAAAGCGACTGCAATGTTGTCTGTTATCTCAAGAGGGTTGGAATATAAAAGCAGCGATGTGCTACTGAGACTTTATAAAGCTCTGGTTAGGCCCCATTTGGAGTACTGTGTCCAGTTTTGGTCCCCACACCTCAGGAAGGACATACTGGCACTGGAACGAGTCCAGCCGGGATTCACACGGATGATCCCTGGAATAGCAGGTCCAACATATGAGGAACGGCTGAGGATACTGGGATTGTCTTCGTTGGAATTTAGAAGATTGAGGGGAGACTTAATAGAGACGTACAAGATAATACATGGCTTGGAAAAGGTGGACGCTATGAAATTGTTTCCGTTAGGCGAGGAGACTAGGACCCGTGGACACAGCCTTAGAATTAGAGGGGGTTAATTCAGAACAGAAATGCGGAGACATTTCTTCATCCAGAGAGTGATGGGCCTGTGGAATTCATTGCCACGGAGTGCAGTGGAGGCCGGGACGCTAAATGCCTTCAAGGCCGAGATTGATAGATTCTTGTTGTCTCGAGGAATTAAGGGGTACGGGGAGAACGCTGGTAAGTGGAGTTGAAATGCCCATCAGTCATGATTGAATGGCGGAGTGGACTCGATGGGCCGAATGGCCTTACTTCCACTCCTGTGTCTTATGGTCTTATGGTCTAAGTTATTACTGATGTTAAATGGTGCAGAGTCTAAGGGGAAGATTTTGTTTTCAAAAGGTATCGTTATGTCGTCTTCGTCCATATTAAACTGATTGAATTTAAATAGGGCTGGCTTTCAGAGAAACATAATAAAGTGGTTAGTTCGAAGTTGACAGTAGAGCTGACTTGGTCCGTAAGAAGAACGCGTGGGTTAATATTTCATTAAGCTGCAAGGATTCACACGCAACCCCCCCCCCACCGCCCCTCACACACACACACACACACACTTATTTGAGCAGAGTCATCATTTTTTTTAGTATGGGGGACACTTTATCCCTGTTATCATCTTCATCCAGGCACTACCCTTCAGATCCTGACCGTTATTCTATCTCCAACTCATTCCAGCCGCCCCGTGCTGCTACCGGTCAAGCGTTCCTCTGACCACGCTTTTCTACCTCCTTTTGTCAGTTCTGTTGGTCTTTTTCCATCTGGGCCTATTCAATACGCCGTTACAGTTTAGATAATCCGCGTAGAGTTTTGTTCTCGTACTGTCTGAAGGAACCTGAGTTTCTCATCTAAATTTCGCTTTGTGTTTTTGCCTTTTTCACTTGCCCTCAAAACACCTTTCTCTCTTTCTGCGCTTCGTTGATTAACCACTTAACACCCTCCCATCTCTGATTCAGTTCAGCTTTCCCATCCTTGTCCTCAACCCATTCAATTTCTCCTTCGATTTCCACCGTTTCCGTTATCAAAGGTGATGGCTTTGTGGTCTGTGATCCAGTAGGTAAGAGGTCTGTCCAGTTCGCCAAAGTCTTGACTCAAATAAAGTTAATCTTTCTGAACTCCCCTTTACACAGGCTGTTTTTTTGTTCTTCAGCAGCCTGCCTGATCACTCCAGCTGCCTGGGACGATTTTTTATCAGCTGAAAAATGTTAATATTTCTGCCTTCCATTCTCTTTTGTACTTCTGCTTTTTAGTTTTACCTTTTGGTCGTGGTTCTTAATTAACCCTTCCATTTAAACATATTTATATCAAAGGTACATTCTTTGGCCGTTCAGATAGAAATTTCTGAGTTTTTCCCCTTTTTCCGGTGAATTTGTAATGTTATTTCTTCCGACTGGGAAGTTCTTACTCAATATTTCAACTGTTCTCCATTTGGCGATGCTAAAATTACATTAGTTCAGTTATCATACTGCAATTGTCTTGATACAACTGAGCAGTCTCGTGGCGCTTGCGACAACGTGGTTCTTCTCAGTTTTTTTTTACTTGAGTCATCTATTACCAAATTGCCAGCATTCAATTTTAATAAGGATCAATATTACGAACGATGAACTAGTCTTTCCTGACTTGTTCTGCCTGTATAGACCCCTTCTATTTCCAGACTGGTATCCATAAAACATTCGTCTCTGCCTGCGCAAACACCTGAATTCCCTGCAGCATTATCCGCAATAGCATCCTACCCTGACCGTTCAGACTCTCTTTACCGGCACAATAGTATCCACAGGGACTTCTCACCCGTCCCATTCAGACCTGTTAATTTCCACGGGCGGCATTTGCAGGATGTTCCAGCCTGACTGTTCAGATGCTCGGTACATGCAAGGTGGTGTCCGCAGTGATTATGTAATACGACGAGTAATTCTATCTCAGCCAATCACTGTTCTCTGCACTTTATCACGCCACTGTGCAGTATTCCTCACTAATCCTCTGAGTCTCCTGAAATTTCAATTTACCACCGGACTCTTTGGTTCTTTGGGTCAGAGAAACCTATCAGTTGCTTTTCTGCACGTCTGCATCCCCGAGATCATCCCTCACTCAATAGAATTTAATCCAAAATACTAGAAAAATGTTCATATGTATTTAAGCTTGGCCAAACCTAATTCTATCAGGCTCAGGAGGGTCCACAATCAGCGGGGAGGCGTCGTCTGCCTGCCGCTTCTGTTCAGAAGTTTTTCTTTCCCGAGTATACTCTCAGTGCTAAATTTGTTGTCGAAAGTTTGTGTGCAATGCTCCGTGACATTCACAAGGAGGCACAGAACATTCATCACGGATTTGAACTTTTACTTGCAGACAAAAGATACAACAATCAGACAACGGCTTCCTAGCTGCCTCCGATACTTTGGGCTCACTATTTTTTATAATTTTCTAGTTGTCGTGTTTATCTGGTGTCATGGTAATATCCAATCACACTAGCTTGCATTGCTTTTCGAAACTAATTATCCTCTGCCGCAATGGTCTTCGACTTTACACTTAACCCATCACATTATGCTCCCATCATCTATCACATAAACTCACCTATCACGTGATTTTACTAGCCCACCATATCGCGATGCCATTATTGACAGAATTAACTCATCTATTGCTCATTTGTTATATGATCCTATGAATTGCTGCATCAAGTTAAACTGCCATACGAATTTCCGCATTACATGTTTCTATGCATTGCTCTATTAATCTCATTATACAAGTGATAAACTAATTTCCATTTTACGTTATTCTATGCATTGCACAATGAATCGAATTATACACCTGCCAAATCAATTTCTTCATGGACATCTGCCTTTTAAGTAAACACAAGTGTCAAAACATGATCCAGCTTCATTTTGATTAGGACTTTTGTGCCTTCCAATGGCTTTGAGGTGGAAAGGACTTTTTTGGTGATGCATAACAAACCAACCTTTAATGTGGAATCTGTTTTTCTCTATCAATGAGCAATTCTTCTGTAACTAGAGTCGACTTTGCCTCTGAAATACAGTGTGTAATATTTGGCTGAGAAAAGTGCTGACAGTGTCAGACTGTCAAACTGTCTTATATATAGGGGCTTCGATATTGTTGCTGTTTCGGAGACATGGATAGAGCAGGGTGAGGAATGGATGTGGCAGGTACCAGGGTTTAGATGTTTAATAAAGAACAGGCAAGGCGGTAAAAGAAGGGGAGATGTGGCGTTGTTAGCGAAGCACAGTTGGCTGAAAGAACTTTTGATGAGGACTTGTCCACTGAAGTAGTGTGGGCTGAGGTTAGACGAGAGGTCACACTGCTTGGAGATTTTTATAGGCCTCCGCAGAGTTCCAGGGAGGTGTAAGTGAGCATTCGCAAAATTATTCTGTCCAGGAGAGAAAGGAACATGTTAGTCATTATGAAAGACTTTAACTTCCCCAATATTGACTGCAAATGCTATAACCTAGTTTGTCAGGTAGATCAGTTTTTGTGCAATGTGTACAGGAAGTTTTCCTGACGCTGTGTGTCGAAGGAGTGACAAGAGGCCAGGCCACATTTGGTTTGCTGTTAGTTAAAGAACCAGACCAGGTGTTTGATTTGTGTGTAGATGAGCAGTTTGGAGAGAGTGACTATAATTAAGTTACATCTTGCATAGTGATGGATAGTGACAGGAACATGCCACAGGTCAAGAGTTATCGATGGGGCAAGGGCTATTATAATGCGATTAGGCAAAAATTAGAATGCATAGAATCGGTAGCAAAATGCAAGGAATGCAGACAATGGAAATGTGGAGCTGGTTTAAGGAATAGATGTTGTGTGTCCTTGATAGGTATGTCCCTGTGAAACAGGGAGGCAGTGATACGGTAAGGGAACTGTGGTTTACTACAGAAATTGCATCTCTTGTTAAGCAGGAGAAGGACGCTTATGTGTTGATGAGGCAAGATGTTTTAGATGAGGTGATGGAGAGTTACAGATCAGCGAGGAAGAACTTATACAAAGAGTTAAGAAGGGAAAAGAGAGGTTCCGGGCAGTGTTTAGTAAATAGAATAAAGGAGAACCCTAAAGCTCTCTGTCGGTATGTGAGGAATAAAATGATGACTGGGGTTGAAAAAGGGCCAGTCAAAGACAGAAATGGGAAGGTGAGAGTAGACCCGATGGAAATCGGAGAGGTCGTAAACGAACATGTCTCATCGATTTTTACTCAGGAAAAGTAGAATATTGCAGAAGAGAAGAATGAGGTACGAGATATTAGGCTGGAAATGACTGACGTCAGTTACAAATAGTTGGTATCAAGTCTGAAAGAAGTGAAAGTAGACAAGTTCCCTGGGTTGGATGGGATTTATACGAGGATTCTCGGTGAAGCTAGGGAGGAGATAGCAGAGCCTTTGGCTTTGATATTTGAGTCGTCATTGTTCAAATGTTTAGTACCAGAGGACTGCAGGATTGCAAATTCTGTGCCGTTGTTCAAGAAGGGCAGTGGAGATGACCCAGGTAATTATAGACCAGTGAACCTTACTGCTGTACTGGGAAAGGTTTTGGAAAGGATTATAAGTGATTAAAAAACATCTAGCAAGCAAGAATTTGAATTCGAGTCGTCAACATGGTTTCATCAAGGGCGGGTCGAGTCTCACAAACCTCATTGAGTTTTTTTTGAGAAGGTGACCAAGCATGTATATGAGGGTCGGGCAGCTGACGTGGTATACATGGACTTCAATAAAGCCTGTGATAAGGTTCCACATGATAGGCTATTGGAGAAAGCGTTGAGGCATGAAATTGAGGGTGATTTAGCACTTTGGATAAAAATCTACCTTTCTGCAAGAAGGCAGCGAGTCATGATTGATGGAAAATACTTTGCCTGGAGTCCATTTATTACTGGTGTGCCAGAAGGATATGTTTTGGGACCACTGCTGTTTGTTTTTTTTTAATGACTGAGATGCAGGCATAGGTGGATGGGCTATTAAATTTGCAGATAATACCAAAGGCGGTCGAGTAGTGGACAGTTTGGAAGAATGTTACAGTTTGCAGCAGGACCTGGACAAACTGAAAAATTAGGCATAGCAGTGGCAAATGGACGTCAATGCAGCTAAATGTGAAGAGATGCACTTTGGGAAGAATAACAGGACGACAGAATACTGGGTCAATGGAAAGATTCGTGTTAGTGTGGATGTGCAGAGTGATATTGGAGTCCATGTACATAGATCCCTGAATGTTATCAACAAGGTTGACGTTGCTTTTAAGAAGGCACAAGGTGTGTTAGTTTTCATTGGTAGAGAGATTGAGTTCTGAAGCCGGAATATCATGCTGCAACTCATTAAAACGCTGGTGCGGCCACACTTGGAATATTGTGTACAGTTCTGGTCACCACATTTCGGGAAGGATGTGGAAGCATTTGAAAAGGTGCAGAGGGCATTTACCAGGATGTTGCTGTTTCTGGAGGTAAGTTCTTATGAGGAAAGTCTGAGAGACTTTGGTCTTTTCTCATTGGAAAGAATAAGGCTAACAGGGGATTTGATAGAGACATACAAGATGATCAGAGGATTAGATAGGGTAGACAGTGAAAGCCTTTCTCATCGGATGATGACATCAGCTTGTAGAAGGGTGGCATAATTACAAATTGAGGGGGAAGAAAGATGTCAGAGGCAGGTTCTTTACTCAGAGAGTGTTATGGGCAGGGAATTCCCTACCTGCCAATGTAGGCAAAACAACCAGATTCGGGAGATTTAAATAGTCCTTGGATCAGCACATGGATGATGATGGGATGGTGTAAGGGGACGAGCTGAGAATAGTTCACAGGTCCGCGCAACATCAATGGCCGAAGGGACTGTTTTGGGCTGTATTTTTCTTTGTTCTGTGTTTTACGTTCTATTGTCCCTTCGAACAGATGGCTGTGCTCTGCTTTGTGTAAATGTTATTTCTGGTATGGATCGATTCGCATCCATTGAAAGCTTGACTTGTCTCTGATAAAAGACGCATTCATTTCTTATAGTTGGTGGATTTTCCATACGTCTCGCTAATGTACGCTCGAGCTGCTTCTGATATGGCTTTATGCATTTATGATGAGTGCTCTGTGTTGCTGTTGATTTATCTCGTAGCCGCAATCGTCAAATCTAAAACACCTTATTTCCTTTAATTGGCACATATTGCCCTTGTTTCTCATTTTCGGTATTGTTTTGATCTCTGGAAGCAGCCATTATGACTGAATATAATATGTGGCATTTTGCCCTCTCCTAAATTGCAAGAACACCTGTCTCAGTGATACATGCCATTCCTATACGCTGGTACATATAGGAAGAGAGACAGCCACTACAAGAATCTCTGAGCAGCCACGCGTAAGAAGACTTGAATATGTTCCAAAAGGTTTTTACAGTTATTTATTTTCAAATACAATTACAAATTTCACATAATATTATAATGGATAATATCGGGTGAGTGTAGTTTGTCATCGACAGACATTTACATTCATTGCTGCCCAGTTTTCCTCACCTTCGAGATGAAACTGATGAAAGGTGATATATTTGGATAAGCTGGCACCATCTGGCGCTCTGGTTGTCTGGACACCACCGCCAGTTCTCTGAAATGTTGACGCCACTCCTTTCAGCGAGATGGTCCACAAAGAAATTCAGGTTTATCGGAGAGAAGCCAAGTGTCAGGTTTTCCTTTTTCAAAATTGCTCCTGACTTAACTTCCAAATAACAGCCCTCTTGGGGACTTGGACTACAATATGCGAAACAGAGCTATGACTATTGATGCTGGGCTTCGTGTGTATCTCAGGTTTCTGATGGTTGGTCCATAAACAGTGCATGGGAAGATTGGGAGGATGGCAGAAGCGATTTGTAACATTGGCTCAAACAAAAATTACAGTTAATTCTTTGAGAAAATGAACTAAGATAACTAGCTCGGCCTCTGTTCTGTAGTCACTGGTAAGGCTCAGAACTTTGCTGAAAAATGATATGATTCATTGCAACAAAATACTGACACTGCCAGAGGGTCTAATCACAACAGAAAACATCACACTAATGTAGATACAGATGCCCAAACAGGCTCAGAGCTCACAGAGGCATTGATTCAAACAGAGGTCTGGAAACTTGCAGAAGTCTTGACATTATGGAATTTTCTGAAACTGTTAGATATTCTGATATTTACAGAAATGCTGACAGTAATGCATATTCTACATGTAACATAGACCCTAACGTTGATAGAGATATTTACACAAGTAGCATTAGTCTGAGTTAAGCTACTTGTTTAAATTTTAAATTAATTTTGGAAATTATGTAGCAGTCAACAACTAACTGTTGCATTGGCATTTTCAATGTCTCAACCAAAGAAGTTGCACATCAGCAATCTCATTCTATACAGACCATTTGAATATATCTTCAAATTACATCGCTGTTCTAACTCGAACAAGACTCAGGTAGCCTCCGTACAAGTAACAAACAATTGTTAAAGACTGATTTCTCTCACTGAGGCTGCATTTGCTGGACAGTCTTTCCTGTAAGGGTTAACCTTGAGAAGGATTGATTGATCAACCAGCATTTGGGATCCAAGAAGGGGAAGAATGAAGGTTGTGGCATTTTGGCTTTTTCAATCTAAGCTGTTCAACAGCAACCACATATTATTCTGGGCAAATGCACAGCATTTAGCCCATTGCCTTTTATCGTTGGTCATTGTCCGTACACATTTAGATTGTTTTCGGAATTCTGAGGTCGCCTGTCTCATCCTGCATTACAGGCAGGCTGTTCTGGATTGCGATTAGCGTCTGGCTTGACAAATAAAAAAGATTTATGGTTCATAAATTGCCTTGTAGCTTTCGACCCCTGTGGTAAACTTTTGACCACTTCGTTATTGATCTCTCTTTCAAAGAAAAACTTCGTTGTTGTCAATCTATCTTTGCATCTTCTAATTTTAAACATCTTATTTGCAACTGCCCTATATGCCAACTTCCCCACTTTAGTGCCTGCCCACGGACGTCTGCCGTGGGTGGCATGTTTTTCGGAGGTCCACCATTCATTATGTATTCTCTTACCTTGTTTGTCTGCCCAGGTGCAACACGCCACACATATTCTGTTTGAATTTTATTTGTAACGATACAGCCCTTCTGACAAATCCCTATGTCCTATTGTGATCTCAAGTTATTTTCATCATTATTTACCACCGCATAAAAAATTTTCATCATACGCAACCTTACTTATCATCTCTTAGACATCTACATAGAAGTTGATGACATATAGCAGACAGAACAGGAACACTGACATTGATCCCGACAGAAGTACCATGGAAACAGATGAATGTAGGAGTCAGCAATTGATGGTAATCAAATAGTTTGGATTTTTCTCCATTGACCTGATGACCTCAGGCTTTTTACGGTATAGAATCCATGTTGAAGAGTCACAGACACCTCCATTCTGAGTGTAAATTTCTGTGCTTTTTGGTGTGTCGGTCATGTGAATGTGAAATTGCTAGAAATTTAAATTCAGTGTCAAAGACATGATACTGAACGTATATTTCAGTGAAATTCTTCCTAATTATAAAGTCTGAGATGCAGTGTGTTTCATTAAATTTCTTCCTCCTCATTTCCAGGTCAAATGTCTGGTCATTACAGTCAAGAGACAAATGAACTGCAGATGCTGGAAGCCTAATTAGACAGGCAGGAGGCTAGATGAACACAGCCAGCAAGGCAGCATCAGGAGGTGGAGAAGTCGACATTTCGGGTTCACCATTGTTCAGGACTGGGTGTGGTATGGGGTAGCTGCAGCTTATGGGGTAGCCAGGATCAGAGTGTTGAAGGAAGGCTACATTTTGGAAGGTAAAGTGTATGACCTGTTTAGTCAATGGAATGAATGAATCCAGTTGTTGACAGGGAGAAGTGGCAGTCAGGAGTAGGGATTTGGACGGGAGTCGGGAAATTGGGAGTGAGGTTACTCGGAATTGTCAAACTCAGTGTTGAATCCTCCGATCTGTAGAATGCCTAACCTAAAGATAAAGTATTGATTCTCCAGTTGACGCTGCAATTTGTTTTGGACATGGGATAGTCCAAAGATGGGCATGTTGGAAATTCAAAGACTGGGGAATTGAAATGAACAGAGACTGGGAAGTCCGGTCATTTGATGCGGACCATCCTGTGAAATTCTGTGAGCTGAACCCTAAGTTTAGACTCTGTCTCGTCGATGTTGAGAGGACCTCATTTTGAGCTTCTGATGCATTATCCTAAGTTGGAAGATAAGCAGAATATTTTTGTCTCATCTGGAAGTTATGTTTGGAGCCCAGGAGGGAGGTGATGCAGGTGGCATACTTGCATTTGTTTGCACGTTCCTGGTTGCAGGGCACGTTACCTGAGGGTTCAGCGGGGGAGAGAAGTTGCAGTGAACTAAGAAATGATGGAGGGAACGGGGCTTTCAGCAACCTGACAGGGTGGAGAAATGAAGATGTTCCTGTTTGTGATGTCTATTTGGGGTTCGTGGTTGTGTTTGAGGATAATGCATTGCAGGCGGAGACTGATAGGGTAGTAGGACGACATAGGACATTCTTTTCTTATCGTGGATGGAGGGAATGTGTTCAGAGTGGTGGTCTGGGAAAGGAGGTGGTGCGGTGGAGGGCTGTATGGATATTCAAAATACTTCGACACCTGGGATTCTTGCGATTGGGATGTGTCTGCATCCAAGCAGATGCAGCGGATTTGGAGCGATTGTGAAATTGGCATAGAGTTATTGCAGGATACGGGGTGGGAGGATGTGCAGTTCAGGTAGTTATGGGTGTCTATAGGAGACGTATGTTTGAATTATGGTACTGGCGGTGGAAATGGGGAGATCGAGGAAGTGGTAGGAGGGCTCTGAGAATGATCAAGTGAATTTCTTCGGGGTATGGAAGTTGTGGTTGAAGTCGATGTTCTGTTCCAGGTCAGCATGAGTGTAAAACGCTGTATCGATGCAGTCATCGATGTAACCGTGGAAGAGATCGGGTACAATACCTGCGAAAATGCTGAAGCGGGAATGTTTGATATGACTGGCAAATAGCCAGGCATAGCTGGGATGCATCCAGGTACCCATGGCTGGTTGCCAATCACAGTCAAGATCAATTACAATGTTTTCATAACAAATAACTTGTTTGAACTTCTGACTTGCACCTGGGCTTGTGTGCTGTAACATTATCCAGAAGGTACTAATTAGACACACTCATGCAAATTAGAAACTGCAGAATGAAAGAGCTTTGAGAAACAAGGAAATAAATAGACACTCCGGACCATTGCAAAACAAATGATGTGCAGTTAATTTTATGCAAATTTTACGTTACCCTCACTGATAGATTGCTGTTGTTTCGTAGTGTGAAAAGGTCGTTGAGCACTGTTTTCATAAGAAAATAATGAAATGGCCAGAGATTATGCGACAACTGTAGCAGGTTCACTAATTCTTCTTTTTGTTGAGTTGGCAAAACTGGCAGAAGTAGATTTGTGTCGAATGGCAAAAGGAAGAACGTCGTTCTTCGTTGATGGAGGAGCTCAGGATTTTCCCACTTACTTGCTCTGTAAATATTGGATTTGCTTTTCTTATCTTGGCAGAATATTGAGAGAATGAGAACAATTGCCTATTGATATGGAATTCAGAATTAAGGGATTTTGCAAAACACATTCAAGAACACATTCCAGTAAAATACAGGAAAGCGAAAGATTTCGTAGATTGTCTATTTGTTCATAACGTCTAAAATTGTGGAATTCCTGAACGGAAGGCAAAAATCAACACACTGATTGCTTGGCATTGAGTAACACTGGGTTTGCAATACGTTGTGAAACGGTCATTTTATTTAAATCAAAACTCACTATGTCACCAACAAAGAATTATTGGAAGGTTAAATTGCACTTCAGGGGTGGAGTGTAGAGGACCCAGGCTACATTGAAAACGCATTTCCTGAACTTGGGTTGACCCTAATACTGACACACATTCTTAAACTAAACCTGTCGCTGAATCTAAGAGAGATTGCGAAAGAATACAGACCGGGATCAGACAGTGAAATTGATGTACACCCTGACATGAATAGATTCCCTTAAACTAATGTTCGTTCTTAATCTAATAAGAAATTTGAAAAGTATCTGCATGATATTGTTAATTAAACTGTTGCTGAAATTAACAAATCTCCTACATTTAATAAATACTATTAAACCGACAGAGCCAGTGACACATTTCTTGAAACTAACGCAGGCCCCAACACAGAAGATAAGACAGAAGCTGAAAGTAGTGAATATCTTTTAAAGTTGCAGTTCATGAATGTGATACAGACGCTAAAACTAAAACACTGAAAACAATAAACAGTCTGAAAGCAAGGGAAAGGAAGAAGGTCGATGTCTGTTGAACCCGGAGCTCAGGATTTAATGATTGGCATGCTCCGTAAATACTGGGATTTGATTTATTTTTGATTGCATAATATTGAGAGAAATTGTAATTTGAAATGTTATTCAGGAATAAAGGACTGCATAAAACCCATGCGGCAAGAAATGCAAATAAAATGCAAATAAATGCAGAGTGTGAATGAGCTGCTGGAGAACCTGCTGCTTTCAGAACATGTAAGATTGTGAAACTCCAGAAAAATAGGCAAAGTCCAATAGACGGACTGCTCTGCATTGAGTACCAATGGAAACACAAAGCCTCGTTAAGGTGTGATTTTATTTAAATGCAAACGTACAGTGTAACAAACGAAGAGATTTTGTAATTCCAAATTGTACTTTAGACGTGGAATGGTTCGAGGAGTGAGCCTAAATTGACAGCACATTACCTGATCACTCGGCAGGAAGCAATGCAGACGAGTCGAAAACAAACAGTGAAATTGATATAGACTGTGAAATGGGCATATACCCTGAAAGCAATGCAGATCCTTAAACGAATGCTAAACCTGAAACGCATACAGTGCCAGAAATTAATGAATAGCGTTAATAGAAAACAAAATCTGAAACTGATATCGAACTTAGAATTATGACTTATCCTGACAGTATTAAAAAAAAACTGAAATTGATACTTCTACTGAATCGAATGGCGACTGAAAATTGCAACGTAAGTGACATAGGCCTCGAAACTAATACACACCCTAAAACAGAAAATTATTTAAAAATTGAAAGTGATGTAACCCCTGCAATGATGCAGTCCATGAACGTAATGCAGACCATTTAACTGAAACTGATACATACGTTGAAAACAATAAACTCTAAAAGCCTTGTATGGAAAACAGACCGTGAAACTGATATGGTACTTGAATCAAATTTAGACTTTAAACGAGAAAAAAACCCTGACATTTTCAATCAATTACACATTCAAATACAGACACTGAAACATATACAGACCAAAAAGTAATATGTCTCTGAATCTGATGCATGTTCAGAAACTAATGTCGACCCTGTAAAAATATTAGAGACCCTGAACCCGACACAGATTCAGAATTATTTTCGGCTCTGAAAATTGATACAAAGCCTAAAGACAATGCAGTCTTTTCAACTAAAGCACAACTTGCACTTAATATAAACTGCGAAAATGATAACGACCTTACGACAGACAGGCGCTAAAACTTACACAGACTCTGAGTTGAGGAGAAAGACTGAAATTTATACCATCCTGAAATTAATATGTACCCGGGTAGTAATGTATTTTGTTAAAATTTGAAAAGTCTTGAAATGGACACACTCTCTGACACTATTTTATGCCTTGACACGAATAGTGGTGTTAAGCTTATGCAGACGCTATCGCTTTTTGAGAACCTAATAGTGTTAGAGGATCCGAAATTGATGAAGAACATGTCAGAGTTTAAAGGAAAACATGAAACTAAAAATCATGTTGGCTTTTACGATGTCTTAGATTCAGCCTGCAATGTTGTCAGCCTTGACAGGCACCTGGTATCCCAAACGCAGCAAGTACTCAAGTCTGCTGCCCTATGTACTGGCCGTTGCAAGTGTCAGATTAGCGGCCATGCAAATTCAGGAAGCCTGAATGATGCCGGCAACAGCATGGTCATGTACTCTGCCAATTCTAATATTCCTGCATCATTTGTCTGAGGGTGTGGATGTGTGGCGGTAGTCAGATGAAGGGAACCTTAGGATCAAGTACAACCAAACAACACGTTCCAACGCCAGGAAAGATGTTTCCTTGTTCTCTTTCTGTATGCCATTTCTTGGAAAATATTGAATTTGCATTGAAGTTGCCACAATTTCAATCATTGATTATGCAGCCAACCAGCACCTTTGTTCAGAGTCTTGCGACGACGTGATGTGAGTTGTTGTGCAACTGGCATAATGCATAGCAGAGGCTTGATGGGACCAAAAAGGTAGCAGCTGAACTGGAATATCCCACACCGAAACTGACTTCAAATTGGCATGTAAGAGGGAATGAACTAAAGGAAGACGCTAACAAGCTCATAAAGCTGTCACTTATATTCACTTGTTTCGGTGATGGGAGAACTGTTTATCCTTTCCCGATTGAAGTCTTTGCAATTGGAGTTATTCTCAAAGATTACCAAGTCATGATACAGCAAAAGGAGCTGGTTCATTGTTTAGAACATAGCATTCAAATCAGTTGAGGTTCTGGTAATTGTGATGTTCGGACTACAATTACCTTATAGGAACTGTTGCTTGTATGCATGAGATGGAAGTTGTAAGGACGTGTACGGTATAGATCCTCTAATGTGTGAGAGGTGCTTCTAATTCTGTTGATGATAATAATGATGAAGAGAGTTAGATCGCACCCTGTCTGTGGTCGTTCTGGTGGAACACAGACGTACGTCTCTGTTGCCCCAGTGAATGGAAGATGGTTTGAAGCCGCACACTCATAGTAATTCGTATTAAAGGACTACCAATCTTTAATTTATCTCCCATAATTTTGACACTTTCTAATAGTAATTCTCTGTTCCCATTTACAGAATATAACACAGCGGCATGAGGACTCTATTGCTGGGTCTCGGTGTGATGTGTAAGTTCCTGAACATCCATTCAATCTTCACTCTGTTTAATTGTTTTTATCAGGCATAAAAATAACCCGTGGTGCATTTGTGAATTTATCAAAATAGATATTGCATTTATAGTGGTTACAGCAGATAATCTTACTGAAAAAAAGAAACTATTATGTAATATACTGAATGGACACTATTCTGTCAAATTGTCTCCCTTGTTATTAACTATTAGCACAAACTTTATGATTATTTCGGAAAGAGCATTACAGTATCCATTACACTACACTAGACTACAACAAAATGCTTAAGAAGAAGAGGAAGCAAACTGGCAAGTCATCACTCTGCTGTGTCTCAGAATGTGTCCTTTGCCAAGAATCAACTTTCTGCAATCAATTCATCATCCTTCACCTCCACCCTTCACCTCACCTGGCTCGATAT
This sequence comes from Hemiscyllium ocellatum, assembly GCF_020745735.1. Classification (NCBI taxonomy): domain Eukaryota; kingdom Metazoa; phylum Chordata; class Chondrichthyes; order Orectolobiformes; family Hemiscylliidae; genus Hemiscyllium; species Hemiscyllium ocellatum. Next base: position 31,742 of record NW_026867606.1, read on the forward strand.
CTATCCAATTCTATTTCATAGAGCGGATTGCCACTGTCCCCATTAGACTCTTCGGCAAACGTCCATGACACCGATAGCTGCGGAGAACAATATAGCTGCATTTCAGAATGTCATTACTTGACCTGATAGACGTTTATAAAATCCTAAGGGGCAAGGAGAGGATAAATTGACAAAGTCTTTCTTCCTGGGTCAGGGAGTCCACAACGAGAGAGCAAAGGTTAAGGGTGAGAGGGGCAAGTTATTAAAGGGATCTAAGCGGCAGCTTTTTCACACAGAGGGTGGTACGTGTATGTAAATAGCAGCTAGAGGAAGTAGTGGAGGTTGGTACAATTGCAAAATTTAAAAGGCATTCAGATGTGTATATGAATAGGAATGGTTTGGAGGAATATGCGCTGGGAAATGGGACTAGATTGGGTTGAGGTAACTGTTTGACATCAGCGGTTTGGACTGAAGGGTCTGTTTCCGTGCTGTAATCTCAATGACTCTAGCAACTGTTTTTTTGTTTTCAATATTTCTGTCAATGCGATCACTTTCTTTCGTAATCGACTCTGTCAAAACCACTCGTGACTTTCAATGTTCTTTTGTTCAAAACTCCACTCAACCTCTACTTCGCAAATGACTACAATTGGAAATTCAGTCGTTCCAGATTACTGTCACTCGTCCCTGCTAATATCAATCATAGTTTTGAAGCTTCTGTCAGCTCATGTCGCGATGTTAAATTCACTGTTCTTTATAACATAATATTAAACAGTTTTTTTTTGTGACCCTCAGTCCCAGACACCAAAATCGCTGATCCATGTGTGAACCACACAGTCTTGGACCCGACCAGGAGGAGCATTCAATTGGGTGTAAAGGAATGCTTACACCAAAATCAATGTGGTAAAGATCTCCAACAGGGATGGTACAGGTTTAATAGGTAAAGAGTGAACTTTCTTGGAACGTTAGTATGATTGTAAAAAGCGGGGTGGTGGTTCAGTGTTTGCACTGTCAATGGTTTCATTGTCCTCGGAACAAGTGGAAAGCTTTGAGAGAATTGATGGTAGTAAAAAAAAATGTAATTCCGGAATACGAAACTTATCTCCCTAATTGTTGAAACTGAAAACATCATGTTTCGCAAAGAGAGAAACATAAATGTATTTTAGGGAAGGACACGTGATATTTTTATAAAATTAAAAACAAACTCATTCATAATCATGCGTAATTCAGTTTTAAACATTTATCACACCACAATTGAAATGCAGCACACATTTCCTGTCTCCATAGCCATCAGGTAATTTACAGAAAGAATATGATCCACAGTTTGCTGCTCCGCATTAGGAGCACAACATTTTGTTTTGGGCTTGATGTTATGCTGGTTATGCAAACGAGGGGTGCGTACTGTGGTATTCACGTTCTTCCTTTAATTTACATGAAGAGAACTGTGTTCTCTTTCAAATTGATTCAACCAAGCATGACTGAGACAATCGCTGTGAGGGTTAATCATGAATCTATTGGAAAATCTGAACAGTCTCCTCTATCAAGAGAATGATTTGAATGTTCAGCTCACGATCACAAGGACGGATATTGACATCAACTTTAGTAATGTCTTTAATGGAATAGAGCTCATAAAACACTTGAGGATAAACCAGGATAGATTAATGTTGATGAGAGGATATCTATAGGTCGTGCTTGAAAGTTCGTGTGTGTGTAAATAATTGAAAAAACAAGTAGAAAGAATGTCCTCTTTCTATACAATAAATCCTCCGTACAATCTTGCAAATACCTGAACCAGAGCCAAGGACGAACAGTATATATTCGGGCAGGAGGTAAATATTTCATTCAGAGTGCATGTTTTCGAAAGGGGCACAGATTTTGGAAGTGTCGGTCATTTTACCAGTCAGGTAATATATGTGATCAGATCAGGAGTTAACTCTGTAACTTTTATTTCAGTTCTGATGAATGGATGATTCCAGAGAATGCTATCCCCATTGATCACTGCTGCACAAGGAGTACAGGCTGGTTAAATGGTATAACCACCTCTTTATCTACCATATTTAATTCTCCATTAAGCACTGTTCATTTTATCTTTTAATCATTTCCGATTTAAACAAAATGAATTGCAGGTCGTCATCCCTCCGTGAGTGAAGGGGAGGTAACCAGGACTATCTGTTTTAGTTGGAATAATAATAACTGCTTCTCCAGCCATGACATCATCATCAAGAAATGTCCCACTTTCTTTGTGTATGAGTTGAAGCCGACAGAATTCTGTAATGCTGGATACTGTGCAGGTACGTCATAACTAATTTATCACCAACAGTGTTGTTCTGAGATTTCACGCGATTCCTTTAGAATGTTGCAAGCACCTCTTATTCGGTCATGAATAAGCGAAAATGAGATGAGCTACTATGTGGTCTTGTTCCTAATTTCCGGAAAACATAATGTGCTCTCCATGTCACTCACTCTCTAATTCCATGGGAAGAGACCAAGCGTCCGGTTGAGTTTGCTCGCTGAGCTAGTGGGTCTAAAGCCCACCAAAAACAAGATGGCCTTCACTTGAACCAGAGTGGTATATGTATACTGTGTGGAAAATCTGCTGGTGCTATTACGGTAAGGTTAAACTAAGTCAGCAGGAGAATGGGAACCTGAGGTGTAGTTCCAATACACAGAAGGATGAGAGTAGGGAGGACATGGATAGGATTTCATGGTCACAGGAATGTGTTGGCAGGTAGCAAACTGGTTTTAAGTGAGTGTTCTTCAAAGCCAGAAGTATCTGAACTAAGGTAGGTGAGCTTTCAGCATGGATAGGTAACTGCGACTTCAATGCCGTGGCTATTTGTGGATAGATCATGGGAGGAATGGATGTGCTAGGTTCCAGCGTTCAGATCTTCCATTCGGAACAGGGAAGGAGGTAAAATAGGGTGTGGGAGAAGTGTGACCTTGTTAGTCAAGACAAGTATGATGGTGGTTGAAAGAACGTTTAACGAGATCTCGTCTATTGAGATAGCATGGGTTGTGGTGAGAAACAAGAGAGGAGAGGTCACACTGCTGGGAGGTTTTTTTATAGGCCTCCGCAGATTTTCATGGATTAGATTAGATTCTTCACAGTGTGGAAACAGGTCCTTCGGCCCAACCAGTCCACATTACACTCAAATGAGTAACCCAGACAGACCTACTCCCCTCTGATAATTGACCGAATACTCTGGGGCAATTTAGCATTGCCAATTCACCTGACCTGCACATCTTTATCCTGTGGAAAGAAACCTGAGCACCCGGAGGAAACCCACGCAGGCACAGGGAAAATGCCAGCTCCATTTTTTGTGAAGGGCAGGTCGTGCCTCACAAACTTTATTGAATTCTTTGAGAAGGTGACTAAGGAGGTAGACGAGGGTAAAGCAGTAGATGTGGTGTATATGGATTTTAGTAAGGCGTTTGATAAGATTCCCCATGGTTGGCTACTGCAAAAAATACGGAGGTATGGCATTGAGGGTGAGATGGAGGTTTGGATGAGGAATTGGCTGGCTGGAAGAAGACAGAGGTTAGTAGTTGATGGTAAAGGTTCATCTTGGAGTGCAGTTGCCAGCGGTGTTTAGCAAGGATCTGTTTTGGGACCATTGTTGTTTGTCATTTTTATAAATAACCTGGAGGAGGGGCTAGAAGGTTGGGTGTGCAAGTTTGCGAAAGATACGAAAGTCGGTGGAGTTGTTGACAGTGAAGAAGGATGTGGCAGGTTACAGTGGGATATAGATAAGCTGCAGTGCTGGGCAGAAAGGTGGCAAATGGAGTACAATGCAGCTAAGTGTGAAGTGATTCACTTTGATAAGAGTAACAAGAAGATGGAGTACTGGGCTAATGGTCGGATACTTGGTAGTGTGGATGAGCAGAGGGATCTTGGTGCCCATGTACACAGATCTCTGAAAGTTGCCAACAAGGTAAATAGTGCTGTGAAGAAGGCATATGGCGTACTGGCTTTTATTGGTAGAGGAATTGAGTTCCGGAGTCCTGAGGTCATGTTGCAGCTGTATAAGACTCTGGTGCGGCCGCATCTGGAGTATTGTCTGCAGTTTTTGTCGCCATATTATAGGAAGGATGTGGAGGCACTGGAACGGGTGCAAAGGAGGTTGACCAGAATGCTCCCTGGTATGGTAGGAAGATCGTACGAGGAAAGGCGGAGGCACTTGGGGCTGTTTTCACTGGAGAAAAGAAGGTTTAGGGGTGGGTTGATAGAGGCGTACAAGATGACTAGGGGTTTAGATAGGGTTGACCATGCGAACCTTTTTTCCATGTATGGAGTTAGATATTACGAGGGGGCACAGCTTTAAATTAAGGGGTGGTAGGTATAGGCCTGATGTTAGATTCTTTACTCAGCGATTCGTGAGTTCATGGAATTCCCTGCCTGTAACAGTGGTGGCCTCTCAATCTTTATGGGCGTATGGAGGATAGTGGCTCGTGTAAATTAGGTAGGCTTGGATCGGCGCAACATCGAAGGCTGAAGGGCCTGTACTGCACAGTATTTTTCTATGTTCCACTCAGACAGTCACCCGACACTGTAATTGAACCTGGGATGGTGGTGCTGTGAGGTAATAGTGCTAACCACTGAGCCATCGTGCCACACCGAATGTGGAGGAGAGTTTCGACAAAACGATTCTGGGTAGAAGTTAAATGTACAGCGTGATCATTATGGGGGGCTTTAAATTCCACAGCATTCACGAGAAATGCTATATTTTGAGTACGTCGGATGGATTCGTTTTCGTACAATGTGTGCAGGCGGGTTTCCTGACACAGTATGTCGAAGGGCCGATAAGAGTGACGGGAACACTCGATCTAATACTTGGTCATGGACCAGGCCAGGGTTTTGATTTAGTATCAGGTGAGCACTTTGGATAGCGACCATAATTCGGTTTCGTTTAGTTCAGCGATGAAGATGGAAAGAACATGCCGCAGCCACGAGATTTAGATTGTGGAAGAGCAATTATAATACGATTAGGCAAGACTTCGGATGCAAAGAACGGGGTAGCAAAATGCAGGGATGGGGGGATATGGATATTCGAAATGTGGAGCTGGTTTAAGGAACAGATATTGCGTTTCCTTGATACATACATCCCTGCCAGGCAGGGGAGAATTGATAACATCAGGGAACTGTGGTTTACTGAAGGAATTGCATCTCTTGTTAAGCGAAAGAAGGAGGCTTATGTGACCATGAGGCGACATGGTTCAGATTAGACGACGGAGGTTGCAGATTTGCTAGGTAGGATTTAAAGACAGAGTTCAGAAGATCAAAGAGAAGAAAGAGCAGTCTCGAACAGGCAAAATGAAGGAGAACCATGAAGCTTTCTATAATTATGTGAGGAATAAAATAATGACTAGAATCGGGATCGCGCCATTCAAAGATAGAAGTGGGAAGTTGTGTGTGGGCTCTGTCGGGATAGGATTGCAGGTAGTCAACATGGTTTCGTCAAGAACAGGTCAAGTCTCACTGACCTCATTGAGAAGTTAACCATGCATGTCGATGAGGGTAGGGCAGTTGACATGGTAGACATGGACCTGGGGAAAGCCTTTGATAGTTTCCACATGTTCGGCAGTTGGAGACAATGCAGAGTATGAAATTGCGGTTGATTTAGCTGTTTGGATTTAAAATTGGCTTTCTGCAAGAAAGCATCAATTTGTGGTTGATGGAAAATATTCGGACTGGTGTCAGGTTCCTCGTGGTGTGTCACAAGAATCTGTTTTGGGACCACTGCTGTTCGCAGTTTTTATAATAAATGCAGGGGGAGGTGAATGTGTAATTAAATTTGCAGATGACATTAAAGTCGGTGGAGTAGTGGATAGTTTTGAATAGTGGTGCAGGTTTTAGGACGACTTGCATGAACTGCCGAATTGGGCAAATAGGTGGCTAATGGAGTACAATTTTGATAAATGTGAGGAGATTCACTTTAAGAAGAATAACAGGAAGACCGAATACTGAATCAATGGAAAGATTATTGGCACTGTGAATGTGCAGAGGGATCTTCGAGTCCATGTACATAGTTCACTGAAAATTGCCAAACAGGTTGTGCTGTTAAGAAGGCATGCATTATGGTAGGTTTCATCGATAGAGGTATTGAGTTCTGGAGCCGTAATGTCAAGCTGTAATTGTGCAAGACGCAAGTTTGGCCGCACTTGGAATATTGTGTAGGGTTCTTGTCGCCCCATTACAGGAAGGATGTGGAAACATCGGAAAAGATGCAGAGGAGACTTACCAGGATGTTGCGTGGTCTGGAGGGAAGGTCTTATGAGGAAAGGCTGAGAGACTTGAATTGTATTCTCATTGGAAAGGAAAAGGAGAATGGGGATTTGATAAAGACATACAAGACAATTAGAGGATTAGATGGGGTTGACATGAAAGTCTCTTATTCCGATGATGATGGCATCAACTTGTACGAGGGGTCATAGCTACAAATTGATGCGTGATAAATTTAAGACAGAAGTCAGAGGCAATTTCTTCACTCACAGAGTGTTAAGGGCATGGAATGCCCTGCCTGCCAAAGTAGTTAACTCACCAACATTAGTGAGATTTAAACATGACTATAAGCACATGGATGATGATGGGTTAGTGTCGGGATGGGCTTAGACTAGTTTATAATTTGGCGCAACATCGAGGGCAGAATGGCCTGTTTTGCACTCCATTGTTCGATGTTCTGTGGTTTATTATTTTTTTTCTCAGACTGTTCGTCAAATGTGAGCCTCCGTTGAACCAATGGTGTTCTGTCCCACTTTCTGTTTACTTTCTTGGTCAGTTAAGGTGGGTGACATAAATATTGTTTCTTCTTTCTCAGAGGTTGGTAAATGGGGTCGCAATCAATGTGTTTATTGGTGGAGTTCCTGTTTGAATGCCAGGCATTTAGGAATTCCTGTGTCTTCTTTGTTTCGTCTGTCTGAAAATAGAGGTGCTGTCACAATCAAAGTGGTGTTCTTCTTCGTCTGTGTGTAAGGATCGTTGTGATAGATGGTCATGAATTTTGATAGCTAGTTGGTGTTCGTTTATCCTGATGGCTATTTTCCTGCTTGAATGTCCGATTCAGTGTTGGTAACCTACGAATCTACCAACGGAATGAAACTGCTACTGATGAACCTAAAGGACACTTCACGACCAACCCCCAATTCGAATGTCATTTGCAAGATACCCTACAAGGGATTCATCAAACACTGCAGCCAGGAAGAAATCTATACTCAAACACAGACTTGTCATTAAAATACATGACCATCTATAACTAGGATCTTAACACACAGATAAAGAAATACAAGAAAGACATCGATATCACATCCATCCTCGGACAGCCAAATGTATACACGCACGGGAATTCAGCGATCTCTGGCATTCAAACCGAAACTCCATCAATAAACATATCTGTAGTAATCCTATTTACCAACATCTTCGAAAAGAACCGGAAATGGTATCACCCACTTTAACAGATCAAGACACATAGAGAAAAAAAGTAGGACAGACGACAACGCTTCAACACAGGCTCACCGATTATGTTAGGTCGTGTGGTAACGAACCTGCTGGTAACAAACCTACCAGCCCAGGGCGCAAACTGACAACCTGAACCCCAACCTGATATACATAAAGTCCCAAAAATCGCAAAGTCCAATTGTAATTCTGAGCAGTTCAGACGAACATCTGAGATAGAGTAGAACATGGCGGATGCTGAAGTGAGCAAAAATGAATTGGACGACGGATAGGAATAGGACGTAGTAACTCATCCAAGTGTGAAAGAGTGCGTAATGATCGAGCAGTACAATGCTCCAGCCCAGGGTGATGTTGTTAAAGACTGTAGTAGAATAAAATGCGTGACGGGAGTGGGATATTGTCAATGAAATGAATAGAATACAGTCCCCGAATGGAGGGTAATACTTTTACTGACGGCAACAGAATACTGTGCCTGATTGGACTGGGACTTTGTTCCTGATGGGAATATAACACCGTGCCTGAATATGGTGGGATATTGTGACTGGCATAGGAGGAGTGACGAAGTGAGTGACTTAGGGAAGTGAGATGGAGTTTTGGAGGGGAATTTAATGTGTTGACAGAAAAGGTTCGAAGACAGTGATTAAGGTGAATGGAATTTAGTAAATCAGACAGCAGAATGTCGTGACTGAGCTGTTACGACCTTGTGACTGTTGGAAGTGGGAGTCAGTGTCTTAACTGAGTCGAAATCGTGAACTGGGAACTGAGAAATCACATCTGACAAAAATGGGATTTCCTGTGTAATTTAATGACTGAGGTGATCGGGATGAAGTGAAAGAGTGAGTTGAATGCAATTATGCAGGAGGGAAAATACACAGAGTTATAGATTCCAGTCCGACCGCAGAAGTTATTTGAATAATGGTATATCATTACATTCATAATAGTCCATTCCTCCTACTAAACTCGTCGTCTTGAATATTATGACACTTCAAATCGTGGTTCACTACCTTTTACCAGTTGAGATGTTGATGAGCAGAAAAACTCCCAACCAATGTATTCCCTTTCCCAACACTGCTTCTGTCCTTATGCTTTAACTGCAAAAATCTTCTCAGCCTTTTACCTTGCACTTGGCAGTTATATCATTTGTTACTTTAGAATCTATGAAGGGAAAGAAGATTTTTTTTCAGCCTGTTGACGCCCTTTCTTATCTCTACCACGCTGTGACGACCACATTCAGCATCTTCTTCTCCAAAGGGAACAACTAGAGCGTATCCAATCTCTCTATATAGCTCTATTCAAGGCACCTTTGTGGAAAATATTCTATGCAACGACTCCAGAGCAATCAAATCTTTCTATCGTGCATTGACCAGTCTGCTCACAGTACTCCAACAGTAACTGAAACACAGTCATTTGCAATTGAAACCTTATCTCCCTGCATTTATGAGCGAAAAGAACACCTGGGAAATGGAATTAACCTATTTGCTTCTTTAATTATCTTGTACACCTGCCTTGACACTTTCAGGAATCTGCGTCCACATCCTGCAAGACACTTCTGTTCTTCTTGGATTCCGAATGTGTAATCATTAATTAAGTGGGGACGCGTATTCTTCCTTCTTGCAAATTGTACCATCACACATCTATCAGGCTTGCATTTCATCTGGCACACAACCGTCAACCTGGCAAAGTATTTGTATCCACCTGTCACTGAATAAGTTGTTCCATAATGCACTTACTTGGCCAATTTTAGTGTCATCATAATTTAATAAAGGTCCTCAGTGCGCTCACACTCAAATGTGAAGCTACACATCTATTTTATTTAAGAATATGAAAAATAAGTAACCAGCAATTATCACTGTGGTACGCACTGCTGTCAATTCACCAACAGACCACCTTTCTCCCATCATTCTGAAAAACGCGGAACCTATTTGTTAAATTTGCCAGGTCTTTATATTTACCCCTAAGTTTCGCATGTTGGATCTTGTGAAAGTTATTGTAGAAATTACTATAAACAATATAAAATGCCAAACATTTTGTTAGCTCATAGAAATATTCCAGTAGGCTTTTTTTTATAACATTTTCTTTGGCAAAGAGGCAGTGAATACCGTTCCAATGTTTGTTTCGCCAAATGAAAACTCATTTTATGCTTCACTTGTTGTTTCTTCAAAAACCTTCCTAATAAGTACATGAGTATTACTGGCCAATAGCTCCCGATTATTTGTTTACGAGATTATTGTCGAATGGAAGTTTTGGCGTTCGTCGTTCTGGAATCTTCTTTCATCCTCTCGACGACACGAGCTCAACTGGAAATTTGGCTCAGGCAATTCGAATTAACTTTTGAGCAAACCTGTAGACCTATTGTAAGAAACTGAATATTTTACCAGTCATGAAATTTTAAGAAGTCCTCCCATAACTCCTCGCCTCTTAACATCAATTCTGACGTTTTGTGTTTGCATTGTCCTCCTCATGAAAAAAAAGACATTTGTAAAGTAATGTTTCAGCGTTTTGCCAATGTGCTTCAGTTAAAGCAACAATTGACGCCTTCGTCCACAATTGGACCAACGCCTTACGAAAAATTCATTTCCTTTGATATATTCATAGGATCTGTGTATACTCCCCTTAATGTTACCCGACAGAGTTAGCTTATGCATTTGTTTAGTCCGATTGACTCTCTTCTTTCTCATCCATCAAACATTTCTCCGTGTAGGTATCGACTTGGTTCTGGCAATTTCTTGTCAATTTTATGACATCTGTGCTCTTGTGATGACTTTGGGTTTGGCAGTGCTCTGATTCTATCGCCCGAACCCACTAAGAAAATGTTATTGAGTTACACAGTCCAAGTATGTTTCGTATTTTTTTGCCAAGTAGATGCATTATTTAATGATTACGTAAACTTTCAAAACAGTACACGATGCATCACCTGTAAACTCATTTGCTACCATCCTTTCTTCCAATTGCAGAAAGAGTACCAACTCAAAGACACAAGGATCCAACGGCAACATTTTCGATTGACGTTGCCTCGCCTGACTCTTCAGGGTCTGAGACTTCTACTTTGAATTCGTTTACTCTTCCAACCAAACCTACGGAATTTTATAATCTTCCGACTGATGCTGAGCAAGGTGAGAGATTTGTAGGTTATTGACCAAATCAGGGAAAGTATATGAACACCAAGCTGTGTGGCGTGATAACTTGCGAGAAAATGCAGATAACATCAGTGTCTTTTTGACAAGTTGAATGAGTGTGGAAAACAATGCAGGATGAAGTCTCAAAGATTATTTGACCCAACAATGAAAACAGTGGTACTCACTGATACCAGTTCCACACACTGGACTTTAGCATAACCAACTCCTTTGTCTATGGCATTTTTATTTAAACCAGAATTGCCAAGTTCTGCTGCATCGTTTGCAATTTGAACTTCATGCGTTTTAGCTTGGAGTTTTTCAAATTTATTTCCGAAATACGGATTAATTGGTAGCCTGCCAAACCCTTGGTCACCTCTTCAAAAGAATGAACAAGGCTTCTGAGCCATGACCTCTAGGTAACAAAGAGTAAAAAATGAGGTCTGCAGATGCTGGAGATCACAGCTGCAAATGTGTTGCTGGTCAAAGCACAGCAGGTTAGGCAGCATCTCAGGAATAGAGAATTCGACGTTTTGAGCATAAGCCCTTCATGGCTTATGCTCGAAACGTCGAATTCTCTATTCCTGAGATGCTGCCTAACCTGCTGTGCTTTGACCAGCAACACATTTGCAGCTCTAGGTAACAAAGCAATACGAATATACCGGATCAAATATTGTGTCTCATTTAATATTCTTCCGGTTTGTGCCCACGAGACACAAACTGATCGTTTGTTAGGGACTGATCGTTCCCTGGTTATTCACTTCATCTTGATATATTTGTCGAATATCTTTGGATTAACCAGAAAGTTGTTCACAAGTGTTTTCTCATGTCGGTTATTTGCTCCTTAATTCGTTTCTTGAACATCCACCAAACTTACTGGGGTCTAGTGATTGATGTTGAGTCCTGGAAATCATTGACTCACTTGTATTATCTGTACTCGTGTGATGACTCCTGGAACCTCAATGCTGTGTATCCACTTTTTTTAACCACCATTGACGATCACAAATATTAAGTGGGGCATATACTGCAGGGTGGAGCAGTTATTGTAGAACCTTCAAACTGGTTCACGAAGCTTCGTCTTTAATGTCCAACATCACCTTCAGTCCTTCCTTTTGAAATCCTCCGCATTTGGATCTTCCTATCTACATCTGTTTCTCTCCACCTGTGTCTCCCTGACTCCGTGTGTCATTTATTGATCACTCTGATCACGAGGCGAGGGGGAAGATGGAAGTCTGGAATTGTGTAAGGATGGAAATAATTTGCTTGTGAAATGTAATCAATGAGCAGCAGACCATTAGAAGCATAGAGTGAAGCATGGTTATTGAGGGATGAGAGAGCGGTGATAAGAATAGTGAATTGAAGGCATAATAACAATATACAGATGTGCAGCAGAACAAACAATTACGACCAGGACAAAAGTGAATCCAATCTGGTAGGAACATTTTTGAAAAACAATACTATATCCTGTCTAGAACTATATCTGTGTGTAATTTGTTTAATGTCATCAATATTGCATTTAGATACTCCGCATCAATGGGTTCATGTGATGATCACTTCGGACGCAGAGATTGACAACAAAGAGGCGAAGAAAATGGCGCTAAAGACGGTAAGAGATTCAATGATACAAAGAGGGCAGACGCAAATTACCCACATCCAATGCCACCCCACGAGTTCGACCATCACCCTCGCCTCCGCAACTGCATATAATAACTGTTTTGGGGAGGAGCTTAGCAACGATAAACATCTCATATTTTCTACCTGCGTCACACGGAGAAAAACATCGAGAGAAAAGCTGAATGACATTCTTATGATTTTTGCGTCTTCGCTTCCTTTCATGTTTGGATTTCCCCATCAAATTATGTCTTCTATTTCTGTCCTATTATATATCACTCTCGCCCACCCCCCACATGTTTCCCAAGCATGTCTCTCCACTTTCACTGCTCTTAGCAAAACGATGCCATCGTCTCTCTTTTTTCACCTCTCCTTGTCCCTGTTTCTCATTCGAGCCCACTCTGTCTGGTTCTCAATCTGCGCCATTCCCCTCCCTGCTCCTGTCTCCGTTTGACAATACCTTTGACTCTGCTTCGTCTCCTACTCTCAGTGTAAACATCTTCTTTTCCATTGTGCACTAAAGCTTCAGGCAATTGTCAATGATCGAGCCCAGAGAAATGTGGAATTAGTCCAGGAGGAGGGACACTGTGTGGCTGTGGTCGCTTCAGGACCTGAAGGAAACTGAGTGTGATCGTGTGGCCCAAACACGTAGGCATCGCCTTGCCTTGATAATCACATGATTGCTACAACTGGATTGGCCTTCACACTTGCGACATAACCAAAGTTACCCATTAGCAGTGAGTTCTGCTGTTGAATAGAAACGTGCTTCTTTTATACTGTAACAAAAATGCTTTATATTGCACTTTTCTTCTTCGTATGCTACATTCAAACATAGATGGCCCTTTTAACAAAGGGCGAAAAACAAATGCAGGCCACTCGACCCTTCCAGCCTGCTCAGATGATCCAATGTGATCCCCGATCTGATTTTAACCTCAGCATCAAATTCTCTTATAGTCTTTCATCCACTCGGTATTCAGTGATCATTCAGTAAAAGATTTCTATTGCCTGCTTTCACTGAATTTTGAGGAAGGGAGACCCAGAAAACTCACCGAAATTTAACAGAACACATGGAACATTTCTCATTTCTGTCTTAAATGGCCGTCCCATTTAAAAAAAACTTCATGGATCCCATTGGTCACACAAGAGGGAATATTATGTCCTGCTCCACCCAATCAATCAGATGTTATATGATTTGAATATGTCAAGTGTAGGTTAACCAGCGACAATCATATTGAGTGGCAGAGCAGGGTCTCAGGACAGAGCCTCTCCTATTGTTTTTGTTAGTAAATTAACTAGACACAGAAGGCAGCTGGCTGACAGCAGGAAATACAAGCACAAAGAATAACCTTTTCTCCTTTGATAAACTGGCCAGATGGAAAGAAAATGCGGTAATCAATAACGAATATCAGGGGTTTTGTGCTAGGTGATTTTTGCCGGGGGCGAATTTGGCAGTATGCGTGTTTTCAATTCAAAAACCCAGTAAACGGACTTTCTATGAAATGCTTTGGTAAATCAATGTCAAATTCGTTAGGCTATGGATGGGGTTGCGATTTCTCAAAATCAACATCTTCAGGATAGCTAGTGAGAAATTTCAGCTTTCAGTATTCTATGTGATCCCGTAATAAAGTCTTTCAAAATTTATCCCTGTTAACATCTGGAATTTCAACATTTGCAAATCATTTTGGGATCCTCAATCGCCAGTTTTGAATTTACAATTTGCAGTTGCACAATGCGTTCACCAGGTCGAGAGTTAAATAGATTGAATGGATGTTCCAGTTCCCTCCTCCAGTCTAAATAGCTGCAAGCAAATTGAATTAGCCATGCTAAATTTCCAAAAGTATTCAGGGGTTTGTAGGTTAGGTGCAATGGTCACTGAAATGCAGGTTTACAGGAATGAGGTAGTGAGTTGAGAGTGAACGAGATGCTCTTTAGAGGGTGAGTGTGGTCTTGTTGGGACCAATGGCCTGCTTCCACGTCGTCGTTAATTTACGATTCAGTTCGATGATTCAAAATTGTCCGTACAACTTTACTTTGTGTAAATGATTTTCGTCTGCTTGATAGTTTGCAGACGTGCTTTCAGATGCTCCCCACCTGCATTTGAATACTCCACTTACCTTTCAAACACGAGTTGCAAATTTTCGACTCTATTAATTAAAACTGTCTGTTCAGACTTTCAGTTAGAATAAAGGCCGTGAGAATTTGTCATAAAATAACTGATGAGGTGAAGTCAACTAAATCAGAGAATCTATGACTGCAACGCAAAGGCATGGGTTTGAGAAATATCCACAAATGAAGTCATATGGGTAAATGTCAAAAAATCTATAAACAGCAACCACATTGCACGGAATATATTACAGAATTTGACAGCAGCTCGGGAGAAACCAAAGAACAGATCTGTACACAAGTTTGAGCCAATTGTAAAAGCAAAAGTTTTGTGAAAGTCCTGGATTTCTAACTGCCAACATTTAATTTGATAGTCTTAGGGAGGTTGGTCTCCAACGAGAGGAAATGTTAAGATTTATGCGTTTTCCTTGTTGATTCGCCATTGTCGAAAAGAAAAGTTCATTTGAGAATGCCTTCTTTCGATTTTTTTTTCTCTTCTCTCATCTCGGCCGACCTGATCTACCAGTCTCCGCTCTTTTTAGTTCCTCTTCCGACTCCCTTTCCAACATGGCCAGCTTTGGTGTCGTCTTTTGACACAGCGAATGGCATTGTAAATTGATGGAACAACACCTCATCTTCCACTGAGGCAACATGGAGCTCAGAGTTCTCAAAGCTGAGTGCTTTAATTTCAAATAACGTCCTTTCCCATAATCCACCACCCATCATAGCCTCTCCCTTTTCCCTTCCATTCGTCTCATTGATCCTTTCTCCTAGCCATCAAATTGATTCATTTCTCCCATCTACCAAACAGGCTATACCCTCTACCTGTGCTCACCAATCTCCACATCACCACCCTGTCCGCCCACCCCCCTTATATTCAGCGCCCGTTACACCGACCGCCAGTCCAGAATGCGGGCTACACCCGAGAAGATAAATTTTCCACCTCCTAATGCTGTCTGGCTTGTTCTGTTCACCCATCATCCTGCTTGTCCACCATGGGACAGACAGTGGCAGATACGGAGACACAGGTTTATTCACAAACTCACACACTCTGCATCATGCACTGAGACAGACCAGATTCATACATATAAAAAGGAGAACGTGATTATCCATGTAAACCCAAATACAGACACACACATACACAAACAATCACCCTCAAAGATCTGCAGACAAAAAACGGAAACTCGCAGCACCCAATAACACATTCAAAAGAATACAGATCCTCTCTCAGGCAAAGGGAGCCATAGAGGGCGAAACATGGGATCAATTCAGTTTCCGGAGACCTCGTCGATTTTTGTTTTTCATTCATCTGATTCTGCAAAATCAGTTTTGGTTTGCAGCTAACAACTCGAAACTATAAGCTAAAATTGAGATTGAAATCACGAGCAAGTGGTAAAATGAAAACAAAAGTGATAACAAACAGGCGTTTGTATATTCGGGAGTTCATGCTTGATGTTCAACGCGGATTGTTACCTGATCAATGATCCTACATAGGAATCGGTTCTAGCAAAGACCGAACAAGACCTCATATTAAAGGAGATGGCACGTGAATGGTAGGAAGAATCTCATAGCGACGATTGTTGTTCTCTCAGCATGTTGGCAACCTGCTAAATGGACTTTGGACAGCTGCATTTAAGAAGAACAATTCTTTGTTTTCATTACAGCATGCAGCTTTGAAAGCTCCCTGCCTAATCTCCCCAGGAAGGCTCTTACACTTTCAGAGAATAGAAAATGGCGATATATGAGTTATCTCCTCTTTACTAGGTGAATTATAATACATACCATCATAAAAGCAATCTGGAAGTCATTATGTATGTCTGCAGAACGACGCATCTTTGAAACCCGCCAGATAATAGGGTCTGATTCGTGTTTATTTTTATTTGACTTATCCCTTTACTGTGATTATGTATTCTCCTGTCTTGCGCGTCATATGCTGAAAATAAAACCTTATTGGTTCATTGCATTGACATTGTTGTTTAATTTTGCACAGCTGAATTTGCTATTTGTTTTGACTGAACTTTCCAATTATTTTGCTTACAATACACACAGTTGACTTGAATTGAGTATTTGCAGAGACTGAGGTTGAAGATTTTAAATTCCAGTTCGGATACTTTACCATACATTTGAGGATCACGAAATGTTATAGTTTGACTGTGTTGCGAATACAGAGGGAGAAAGGGTCCCTTATTTCGGATGTCTACTTCTCTCTCATTGGACCCCACAAACACACAGAAATATGCGCTAAAATACAGACATTTTAGCATGCGTGCAGTCGTGCATATTAGCGTACAGATGAATGCACACATTCTTTTCAATCCACATATAAGCATAGATAGTGACCTGCAGTTACTCAGGCACCAGCGGACAATCACACAGTCAATCAAACACTGACTACAAGCACACCGATACAAAGCCTCACATTCTTACAGTGATATACACAAATGCACGGAACAAAAGGCATATAAGTATGAAAACATCCAAAAGGATGCAGATGTCGTTATGCACATCGATCCAGACATAAAGATACATGTGCAAAAACAAATACACGTGCAGAAGCCGAGAAAGAGAGAGGAACGAACTCCCGGCCAACCCATCGCGATCGTGATGCCAATGAAATTAATGTGGCAGAAACATGTTCTCTCACACAGAAAAAAAATGAAACACATATTGGCAAATTAATAAATACGGTCTTTCAAGTATATACACAGGCATGCGTGAACAAACATACATGGATATAAATAGGTGGAAACAAAGATAAGGACAGACATATGTATCAACTTTTTCGCCATGCAAAAACTGACACACTCATCGACAAATATAAGTACAGAGCGAATATCACACAGTCACACACTGAGCGCTGATATATGCGAAGAATGCAACATCTATAAGTATGAAACACATATGTACTCTCACAAGCAAGGTTACAATAGCGTAGACATACAAACATTGGCCCACCTATAAATTCAGATATAAAAATCCAACCAAACATACGCACAGAGTCCTGAAGAAAGGTTTATGTCCGAAACGTCGATTCTGCTGCTCCTTGGATGCTGTCTGACCTGCGCTTTTCCAGTGACACATTTTTCAGCTCATACACACAGAACAACATAGAAATGCAGAGAGCGACATACTCAGCAAATGCAAATGCAGCATTATTCATCATAGTAGAAAATGTCCACACATAGATCGTCGCAACACAAATACATACTAAGCAGATGCAGAATCAAAGAAGAAGACACTGTGGACAGGTTTAGCATCAAAATAGTGCGATTTATCAAAGACAAGGAAGAATGATCACTGATAGACTGATTGCATTGACTATAACAAATTAGACAGATGTAACCTTTGGTGAGCCAATGAAATTATCAGTCACGGATTGGAATTTGGAATGTTTTTATCTTAATTCCAAGACATGCCGTGAAGTTTCACCTGTCAATTCGCACACACGTGTTAAGGGTTTCAATAAAGGGAAAACGTGCTCACAAATTCGGTATTTTCTATTTGGTAGGGCACGTAACATTTCGATCAAATCGATTCGCCAGTATGCACAGCAAGAAAATGTGATTTGGCTTATGTACTTGTTGAAAAAACCTTCAGAGACAGCTCTTGAGCATTAACAGTTTATTCCGAAATGGGGACAGCACTGTCCAAAGTACAGCTCGGCAGAACTGTACAGAACGTTGCAGATTATACTGAAAACCAGGCATGAGCTCAGGCACTGGCTGACGGTTAATTTCAGGATATTAGTGTGGTGTCAGGAGGTACTGAGTCAAATGACATCTCTCAGAGTCAGCCCTAATTGATATGACACATTCCGCAAGTGGACTGGAGTGAAATTTATCACGTCACCTTTGTTGCAGGGACTTGCAACAAATGTAGGACAGAAGTATTAAGTAGAGCAACAACATATATTAGCAATATGTCGTAAACTAAATGACGGGGCTATGTATGCTACAGCAACTAAGCTATATGTTCTTGCACTGCATCAGAGTGAGGAAACTAGGAGCAGGCAAACAATGGCGTCTTGAACAGATAAGCTATACATTAGCATTGCATCATAATGAGAGCAAAGCGAGGGGGCTTTGAGACAGGCACAGCGCATATACCAAGGATTTTTTCTTTTCTGATGGCGTGAGGAGAACTTTCGCAAAATGATTTCAAGAACAGTACCGAAATAACACCCAAGAAAATGACTTTCATAATCGTCCATTTTATTTTCACCATCTAAAAAGCAGGCCAGGATCTTCAGCAAAAGCGGAAAATAGCGAGAGCCAAGGGACCTGTTTAGACGTGGAGGTTCTAAATCAGACAGGTCGTCCCACGAATCTGAGGTGTCAGCGCTGTTCGGGCTGTGATCTGGGGCTCAGGTCCTGTGCCAGTGAAGAGGGATCGTGACCAGCTTGGCTAGTTATGAGATGGAGAGGAAAAGTGAGACAAAACACGCACAACACTGCTGAATGAAACTAACAAGGATCGCAAGAAGAACACAGACAACAAGGACAATGAGCACTTGTCGTAGGCCATTGGCCCAGGATCTGAGCGACGAGCCCAAGCAACTCCACAAGTCCCACCGGGAGCTGGGTTCCCACTGAGGCAGTGCTCTTTTGCATCGATTTCTATGCGTCCACTCGAGTCTTCCTTGAAATTTGACTGCTGTGGGTTGATTATTAGAACAAGATCATTCCTACATCGGCTCCAAGTTTCGGCAGTCCCCATTCTTAGGCTTGGTGCGCCTGTGAATATAAACATGATAGACGATTAGTTTATGTACGCAGATATTTCCCACTTTTCTACCAGTGTTGTGGCAGTAGTGTCAATCGTTGGGACGATTCATTGACTCAGGTCAACTACTATAAGTAGAAATTATTTGTACCAATGTACTCGAAATAATTTTATCAAAACAAGTTAAAGAAAAGTAAAAAGGACCACCAGGCAAGGGAGTGGATTTGGAACCCTCCTTGCCCAAGTTTGTACAACTTTGCACATAATCAGCTAAAACAGGCAGGAGCAACGAAGGAACACAAACATTTACCGCCTTGGGCAGCTATAGCTTGGTTTGAGTATCGAGGAAGCTCCCTATTTGAGTTCATAGCTTGTGGTCTTCAGCCTAGTCTTACCGCTCTGATTGCTGTACCTTACCCAGATGTGACATTTCCGTCCTTACCTTGTCTCTGTGGAGATTAAATCTTCTATGTTCCTAAGAGGCTCCGTAATCGTGGCTACACCAAAAGCACAACGAGAGTCATCCTTTTGCTAGAACGCAACATGTCAAACCTTACGCTAGCTCCAAGGCAGCTGCAAAGATACTTCTCTCCTTAGTAGCTACATTTCCAGTTCAAGTACGGGTCTGCCTGTTAAATTTCCCAGTTTCCCCTCGGGAATCGTCTGGTCAGTAGTGGTTATTGTGTGGGCATCTGAGTTAGTTGGTGGCCCCAGTTGGTATGTTGGTCTCAGTCAACCTTTTCGGGGTTGCCACATGGTGCATAGGATCGCTAGGTTGTTGGACATCTTCGGTTTTGTTTGCAACCTCGATCATGGTTTAGTGTCGTTCTGGACATCCCAGTAGAAAATGGAATTGCGACCAGAATTGTTAGACTAGTTCATCTCATTTATCTGAAACATGTCCGCGACACCAGATGGAATACATCGCAAAAGCATCGCATTAAACGAAGGTGAGTCAGCTTGTCAATTGAAAAGCTGATTGCCTGATAAAAACTCCTTAGGAGGCAACATATCGCAATACTGACCTCCTGACTCCCAAGGTTTGAGATTACATTTCAGTTCATCACGAATATTTGCAGGTTGTTGTAAAACTCGGTCTAATGACTGTATTGAGTAGTAGGCCTGGTTGTCATTGTCAGGGAATCAAGCCTTCAGATCCTGATTAGTACAGACGGGCCTGAGGAGTGGCATTATACATCCGCATTGTCCTTCGAATATATTGAGCAATTGGACTTGTTCTCCGTGCAGTCAGGGGCTTGGTTCATTAACATTAACCGGCTTTTCAGGTAGCCCCGGTTATGGATTACCCAAGCCACATATTTTTATGACATCGGCGATGAAGATGGTTCCCAATGCTGAACCCTTCATCTTCACAGAAACGGGAGGTTTACAATCGGAGGTGTGGAAACAAAGGTCATGGGGATAAGGCAAAAGCAGGATCCTGATTGTAGATGATCAGCCATGGCCATTGTCGTGGAAATTAAGTCGACTTGACTCAATTATTGGCAAGAGCAAAGAAAGGAGCTTCATTCTAAATTCTGCAGAATTGACTTCATTACACTAAAGCGCCGATTAATAGTCGTGTCTTAAGTAATCCTACATAGAGACTCATTATCAGAGAATAAATATGGCACGAAAGGGGTTCAGTGAACTTTCGCGTGGTATTAGAGCAAAATCCCACAAAAGGTGATTGCCGGTCATCATCCCTTGTTTGGGGCATAATCGAGCTCCTCCATTACATTCTAACCCCGGCTGTCCCATTTCTCCTAATTCTGCTGCTGAATGTTATCACCGTCAGACACATTTTAGTGACGAACAGAGCCCGCAGGAGACTCCGTGCTCACACCAATGTGGACACCCAGTGTGACACAGAAATGAGACATCGAAAAAAATCTATCATTTTACTGTTTGTGACTTCGGCCAATTTCGTCATGTTATGGTCAACATTAGTGGCGTATTCCATATGGAACCGGATGTATTATATTGCGTACAAATCCGTATATCTACATCGATTTGTGATGATATTGGGTTTCATGCTGCAGCTCCTCAGTTGCTGCACAAACACCGTTATTTATGCTGTGATTCAAACGAAGTTCAGACAGCAGCTGAAGAATGTGATGATTTATCCCTTCACCAAAATTCATCAATCAATCAGATTCACTCATTGATCAATCCATCCGGGATTTTCTCAGTTCACTTCCGTGTTTCAGCAACGAAGCAGCCTGTCACTTTTGTAACAGACTGAGGGGAGTGTTGGTTTCTACAATCTCATCCCACGGGGGTTACAGGAACACTTTTCAATATTCTCTCACCTCAGGGGCCAGTGGGAAAAGGCACCATCCACTCACTGTATTTCCTAATTTAATTCGTAAACAATAAAAACGTTCATCAAAAGTATCAAGCTGCAGAGTGAACGACATTTTTTTTGTCTTCGTACTGAAGAAGCTGAGGTCGAGATAGACTCAGCCCGAACTCCTGTTCCTCAGGGAAGATGAGGGGCACAGCCTTGATCTCAGGAGTTGTGTTGAAGTTACTCTATCATTGTCTTCACCTCTGGGTCACCCAGTCTGACCTGGCTTTAGCACAGTTTATCCATCTCCCTTTATCACCCTCCCTCCATATAGCCCTCCCACTTCACACAGTCTCTCTCCTCCTCCAGTTTACACACCATATTTCACTGTCCCTCCCCGCCCTATGTTCCTTCACTCGCTCTCTGTCTTGCACACTCTATGTCCCAATCTCCGTCCCTCAAAACTTCTCTCCCGCCCATTATCTCTCACTTTCCATTGCTAATCTAATGGGGAGTTGAGTTTCTGGTCGTTGCGATGGTAATGGGGTGGGACTTGGGCCAAATGTCATTGCTCGGGAGCACAGTGGGTGTGCGACCACTGGCTGTTACTAGGGGATAAACGTGAGTGTGGTACAAGAGCTGTGCCTGGGGCAAATATGTCAGGCTGCGACAACGGGCTACGGCAAACACATTTGGCGCGATCCACTGTCTGTTGCTGTGGGAAGATGGCGGGTTTCGGTTTAAAGGCAATTTTAGTGGATCAAACGGGCATAAGTAAGCAGTCCAGTGCTCAGGGTAGAGAGTTTTAAGAGGTGTCAGCGTGACGGTGGGGAAGTCCGCAGGGGAGTGAGCATGAAGGTGGTTTAGTGTATGGAAGGAGTGAGTGTGATGATGGTTTAGTGTGAGAGGAAATGAGAATGATGGTAGAGGAGTGTACGGGTTGTGAGCATGATGGTAGCTGAGTATGCAGAGGAGTGAGCCTGATATTGGTGGAGTGTGCGCTTGAGTTCTTGGCTGTGGAGGAGTGTGTTGAGGCGTAAATGTGACTGTGACTGAATGTGTGGAGGAGTGATGGAGAAGTTGTTGATGGTTAGGACGAGTTAAGACATAAAAATGTCATTATCGGTGGAAAGGTACTGGTTGTCTTGGCGTGAGAGGAAGAAAATTAGGGCTTGGAGGCCTTTGCCATGGCAGATATTTGCGTACAGAGAGAGATGGAAGCAGTGAAAGAGAAAAACATTACTGTACCAGACATTTTTATTTGATAGTTTATGCGTTTGGGACTGGGAAAACTGGGAAGTTATGGAAGAGGTGGAGAGTGTGGGCGATGTCCCGAATGTAGATGGGAAGTTCCTGGACTCAGAGCGAGGGAAAGTGGAGGGATGAATTTCCCTGTGTCTGCATCCAGCTGCGAAATTGAAATGGGGCTCGTTAGCATTTACTGGCGATTCAAGGAAGGCAGGCTTTGGGATCTTACTGTGCAGGAACAGCCTGCAACCTTTTTATTTACAATAGCAGTGGGGCACATATGTCAAATATAAGTGTGGTTGGGATTTCAGTGGGGCGTATGGTTCTGAATGTGGGTGGTGGAAGTACAGATATCTTCACAGTGTCCGTCAGTGTGGACTGGTGACATCCTGCTGTGCAGAATTCCAATGTCAGCCCCTCCCTCTGTGTGTGTGGAGGGTACTTGAGACTGTTCTCGATGCTGTGTTGTTGGATGATGTTTTGATTTCTGGCAGGGATTAGAAGAAATCCCTCAGCCTGTTGACAGAACCTGCACTCTGTTTTTTGAGGGTTGGGTAGTGGTTGGGACCATCATCCCTCCTTTCCACAGCACAGTCCATCCCCACCTCTCCTCCCTCTTTACCCAGAATAAGATAAGTGCATGGATCTACAGAAAAGGACTGGGATATGGGGATACACTCTAAATGGGAGGGAGTGAGGAGAATGTACTTCAGTCAGAACTCAGAGTGAATGGAGGGAGAGAGACCAATCAATTCTCGAGAACTGGAGAAGGCAGAGCAGAGATGATGGGACTGAGAGGGGCACAGCATAACAGAGGGAGGCAGAATCCGAGAGGGAAGGAGAGAGAGTAGGAGACAGAGAGTGCGGAGGAGTGAGAGAGGTAAAGAGTGAGGTAAAGACGGAGAGGAAGGAGTGAAAGAGAGGGGCACAAAGGAGAGAAAGAAAGGGTGGGAGAGAGGGATGAGGAAGACTGAATGAGAGAGATAGAAGGAATGAAAGAGAAAGACATTTCTGTACCAGAGGATGCTTCATTGTGAATAATTTATTTAGAAACAGCCCCATTCGCTGACAAAGTGGGCACTGGGTTGTGGGTGGTAAAGTGAAGTGGGATAGTGAGGAGTCAGTCTTGTCACTTGTATTTTTTTTTCTCCCTTGTGTGTCAGTGAAAGAGCTGTAAGGGACAGATTTAACACTGAGGGAGGTGGACGGGACAGGCTTTGTTAGTTACTCCCTACTATTAAGTCACTGCCCAAACCCATCTCAGAAAATATACCTTCGGGGAGTAGTCAGAATTCATTCACCCCTTGAACCCAGGTGCAATCTGCTCCCATTCTCTGAAATCAAAACAAGGGGAAGTGTTGATGAAATGGGGAAAATTTGGGGAAGTCTGTCGATGACGGGAACTTGTTTGTTTCCCTTGTTTAATGTTTTAAAAGATCTTGGCTTGGTGTAATCAATCTCTCTCTCTCTCTCTCTCTCTCTCTCTCTCTGTGCTGGAGTGGATTTCTGAGACTGATTCTGGAACACAGACACAGAGAGACACAATCTCTGCGAGTTGGCATGGAGCAGATTGCAGTGTCTGGAGTACATTACTCCCTTGATCCCTCAAGCAGAAACACTGGGACAGTCCCGAGGCAGTTTGACACCTTCCTCTTCCTGTTCTTTGGGTTGAACAACAGGGACTGTGCTGGGAAAGTGTGAGATTGTGGAAGGCGGTGAGTGGTAGGGTCTTGCTGTTCTTTTGGTGCCCAATTTTATTTCATTTTAATCAATTGTCATTTTCCTCGCAGTCTCTTAGAGTCATAGATTCGTAGAGATGTACAGCATGGAAACAGACCCTTCATCCAACCCGTCCATGTCGACAAGATATCCTAACCCAATCTAGTCCCATCTGCCAGCACCCGGCCCATATCCGCCAAAACCCTTCCTATTCATATACCCATCCAAATGCCTCTGAAATGTTGCAATTGTACTATCCTCCACGATATCCTCTGGCGGCTCATTCCATACACGTAACACCCTCTGCGTGAAAGGTTGCCCCTTAGATCTCTCTGATATCTTTCCCCTCTCACCCTAAACTCCCCAACCCCAGCGAAAATACTTTATGTATTTATCCTATGCATGCCCCTCATAATTTTGTAAACCTTTATAAGGCCACCCCTCAGCCTCCGGCACTCCACGGAAAACATCCGCAGCCTGGTCAGCCTCTCCCTGTAGCTCAGATCCTCCAACCCTGGCAACATTCTTGTAAATCTTTTCTTAACCTTTTCAAGTTTCACAAAATGTTTCCGATAGGAAGGAGACCAGAATTGCACGCAATATTCCAACAGTGGCCTAACCAATGTCCTGTACAGCTGCAACATGACCTCCCAACTCCTGTACTCAATACTCTGACCAATAAAGGAAAGCATACCAAAGCCCTCCGAGTGCTGAGAATCAGATGTTACAGAGACAGAGCGAATCAAATCATACTTTCGTGAGGAATAATCAGTTAACAGGGACAATAATCATAAACAATCCTGTCTCCTTGTTGTTCATTTACACACACATTCAGAAATACACACACACACACACACACACACACACACACACACACACACACACACACACACACACACACACACACACACACACACACACACACACACACACACACATTATTACACACACACTCCCAAAAGCGGGGAGTTCTGTGCTGTGTTTGGGAGTTGGGGAGACAAAAGGAGTAAAAATGTTTTTGAGGGCTGCTACACAGTCCGATACCAGAGATGTCACTGCCTCGGTCTCTCACTATAGCGCCCATCTTCACTCTCTTTTTCTGAGCTGTCTCTCTATCTGTTTCCCATACATCTCTTTCCCCCAGACTTCCCATCTCCATGTTGGCCATGTTGCTCTGTGCATTGTCTTTCTAAGACTCTCCGCCTTCTCATTCCCTCTCCCAGGGTGGTTTCATCGTTCAGTTTATCCTTATCTCCAAAACTACCTGTTCAGCCTCCTCTACACATTCTGTCTCTTAACTCTGTGGAGTCCTCCTGTTCATAATGGAGAACCATTCTATCTGCCAAACACCATCATCCTCTCTCTCGCTCTCAGCACATTCTCTTTCATTATTTTCCCTGTGGCCTCTCTCACTGACTCTCTGTCCCCTCCCTGTCTCTCTATTACGCTCTCTCTCTCTCTCGCTCGCTCTCTCTCGCTTCCCCGGACTCTCTCTCTGTCTGAACTCCCTCCCATTGCTCCTCTGACTGTCTCTTTCTCCTACTCCCTGCGTCTATATCCTCCTGCCCTGAAGTGGATTTGGACGCAATTCCCTCAGTAGTAGCAAGTATCATCTACACATTCTGTCTCTTAGCTCTGTGGGATCTTCCTGTTCATATTGGAGAACCATTCTATCTCTCAAGCACCATCATCCTGTCTCGCACGCTCATCTCTCATTCTCTTTCATTATTCTACCTGTGGCTTCTCTCACTCACTCTCTATCCCCCCTCTCTGGAAAGTCTATGGACATATGCATTTTTGTCCCATTCCTGCCGTTTTAGGCGGAATGATGGGAGAGATGAGTGGGTGTGCAATTGCACAAGATGGGGCACAGAGGTAGCTTTGATACACAAGCAGCATTTGGGAGGCTCCCAATATTTGCGGCTGAGAATAAATGCGGCCAGTCTGCAAAACCCCTTGAAGAGTGAAGATTCTGAGGGTGGGAATTGTGCTCAGGAACACAATTTGGTAGGAAGAGCACAACGTCCTGGGGAATGAAAACGTCATATGTAGGTTCAGATGAAGCTCCTTTCTCAGTGAGGGCGATGCGTGCGAGCTGCGATCTTGCTGTACTTTGAAGCTGTCACTCAAAAGGGTAATAAATCCCAACATGTGCTCACTAGGTCGCCCACTATAAAGGGATGTGAGGTGAGGAGATGGGTGATCGTAAAGGAGCGATATGGGGCAGTTTGGGGATGTGGTCGCAAAGCTGCACAGGGTTATGGGAAATTGGACGGGTTTCAATATTCAGGGGAAAAATATTGGGTCAGAGGGACAAAGTAATGGGAAGCGGGGCAGGAAACATCAAACGTAAAATATGCGGGAGAACGCAAACATCCGAGGAAGGGGAGTTGTGAAATCCAGGCGGTTGAAAGCAAAGGCTAGAAAAATGGGGAGTTACAAAATGAAGACAGTTAGGCTAGCAGGGAGGGACCGTCTCTGCTTGTAGGACGATTCTACAATGGGCCAGACTACAGAAGCTGAAACTGTCTTCTTTAGAGCAGAGAGGTTGAGCAGGATTGAGTTGTACAAAATTATGAGGGATACAGATAGAGTAGCTGGAAGCCTTACCCCTCAGAAGTTGAATCAATAATCAGGTGAAAGTGAGGTCTGCAGACACTGGAGAGCAGTCGAAGAGTGTGTTGCTGGAAGAGCGCAGCCTGTCATGCAGCATCTGAGGAGCAGAATATACTTCCGGGTGAAATTCAATCATCAGAATGAAGCTGGTAAGCTAAGGCTGCTGGCAGATAAATGGAAGAGGGTAGAACTTGGGTGAAGGAAGCTTGGAACGCGATCAGTAAATGAAGGTGGGCGTGAAAGTGATAGGTTGGAGAGAAGAATGGATCAGACAGTTGGGAACAAAGATGGGCATGAAGGGACATTCAAGAGGGTGCTGACGAGTTGGAAGGCGAGGACTGGCATATGGTTGGGGAGGGGAGTGGGCAAACTGAACTCCACGTTAATACCGTGGGATTGGAGGGTCATAAAATAGAAGATGAGGCGCTCATCCTCACGAACATGGACGGCAGGGTATGGCGATGAATGAGGCCCTGGATGTGCATGTCATTTGCGGATTGGTTAGGGGAGTTACAGTTTTCAACCACAGGGCGGTAGGATTGTTTCATGTGGGTATCCCACCGGTGTTCCCTGAAACGGTTCGCAAGTTGGTATCCTGTCTCCCCAGTGCAGAGCATACGTCATCGGAGCTGCACTTATCATCAACACTGGCAAGTCCCTGGCCATATTCCCCATTGTCCCACTCCTTCCGTTTCTAGGGGGAATGATGGGATGAAATGTATGGAAGTACAGATACATTTTTGTCAGATGTGGAAAGATTCTTTGGAGCCTGGGAATTAGCTGGGGTGCAAATGTGGTTGTACAGTTTGCACTTCTTGCGTTGGCAGGTAAGGTGTCTGGAGGCGAGCGTGTGTTGGTGTGGTATGCACCTTCCAATGAAGTCACAGAGGGAATGGTTTCTCTGAAACACAGACAATGGTGGGGAGGGAAATATATTTCTCGTGTTTGGGGTCAGTTTGGAGGTGATGGAAATGGTGGAGGATGATGCGGTGTTTCTGCAGGTTGGTGGGGTGGAAGGTAAGGACAGGTGGGTTCTGTCTTTGTTGCGATTAGAGTGGCGGAGATGCTCACGAGGACATTGTCGACCACGTACTGAGGGAAAGTGAAGTAAATGTACAAGAATGTTCGACAGGGGAATTGGTCCCACGGGGATCATATGCAGTGGAGGTGGAGGAACAGAGAATAAGGAAAAGCATTTTTACAGGAGGGTGACTAGGAGGTGGTGTACTCCAGGTAGTGAGAGTCAGTGGGTTCGTAGGAGAAGCCCGTGCTGAGTTGGTCGCCGGAAATGGAAATGAGGAGGTCCCAGAAGGGGATAGAGGTCTCTGAGATAATCCAGGTGAACTTAACGTCGGAGTGGAAGGTGTTTGTGAAGGTGATGAAATATACAACGCCCACGTGGGAGCACGAGGTAGCACTGGTAGGTTTATCAAAGTAGCGCAGGAACAGGTGCATAATGCTGTCAAAGTATCTGCGAAAGATGGACTTTCCAAGTATTCAAGGAAGAGGCAGGCATGGCTAGCGTTTTGGTCTGGAGGAAGTGTGGGAATTGGAAGGAGATGTTGTTGATGGTGAGGACCAGTTCATCCAGTAAAATGACAGAGACGGTGAAGAGTGCTGATTGTGTTGGCCTGAGAGGAAGAATCCTAGGGCTTGGAGGTCTTCGTCATGGCAGATATTTGTGTACAGGGACTGGATGCCCACGGCGACGTTAACGCGATTTGTACCCAAGAAACGAAATTTATGGAAGAGGTGGAGTGTGTGGGTGGTGTTCCGAATGTAGGTGGGGAGTCCGTGGACTAAGGGGGAACAGGACAGTGTCAAGGTTTGTAGGGAACGGTTAGGTGGGGTAGGATCAGACTGAGACTTTGGATCGTACAGGGCAGTAAACGTTTGTGGATTTTGAGCAGGAGCTGGAAGTGGACATTGCGGTTTCCCAGACTATACAATTGGAGGCTGTGGATGGTGGATTCCGAGATGTGATGAGGTTTGTGTTGATGTGGGAGATGACGGCTTGCTGATGGGAAGTGAGGTAGTTGTTGAGGGGGCAGTATAAGACGAAGCATCTTCGAGTCAGCGCCTGGCTCCAGTGGTGTAGAGATAGATGCGTCAAATTACTGGCTGATGGTGATGGTGGAGTTGGATTGGAGGGAGTCATGGGGTGTGCGTAGCGAGGGTGAGAGCCTGGAGTGTGTCTGGTGGGCGGAAAGGTTGAGCCAGTACGTCTCACGGTGGCAGCTGGAGGTGATGAGATCGAGGATGATACCGGTCAGCGCAGGATATCGAGGTCGAAGGGGTGTGTTGGTGGTGGGAAAAGGCTTCCTTGGAGGGTGGGCAGGGAACTTGATGTGAAAAGTGATCCCGGAGTTGCAGGCGACAAAACAAATTTTCAATGTCACAATGTGTGTCAAACTTATTGACCCAAGAGCATGGTGGGCCCACGAATCACACGGGAACAATTCCTTCCGCGACTCCCTTGTCAGGTCCACACCCCCAAGAACCCATGCTTCACTCCCGGCACCTTCCCCTGCCATTGCAAGAACGGCAAAACTTACGTCCACACCTCCTCCCTCCCCTCAGCACAAAGCTCCAAAGGATCCTCCCACATCTGAAAAAATTGTCCTGTAATTCTGTGCACGTTATAAATTGCATCCATTGCACCGCATATGGTCTCCCCTGCATTGAGGTGACAGGACGACAACATATGCATTGTTTCAGCGAACATCACTGGGACACCCATACGAACCAACCCCATCAGTCTGTGACTGATCAGTTTAATTTCCATTCCAATCCGCCAAGGACGCAATGGCGTCCATCGCATTCAAGGGGGATGAGATGATGAACTGACTCTATGTGAGACGCACAGCCTATGGAATACCACGAGGACATTTAAAGATTTGGAGTTACCGGTGTTGGTCTTTGGTGGATAAAGTTATAAATCACACAACACCAGGTTATAGTCTAACAGGTTTGTTTGGACACACTAGCTTTCAACGCGCTGCTTCTTCATCTGTAATCTTTGCCTGTCATCTTCTGGGGAAAGGGATGGAAAAAAAACGGCACATAACCAGTTGTGGGTGCACGACATAGTGAAGCACCTTACTAGTGAGTATGCACAGTGACCAGAGATTAAGCCATACTATGTTGGAAGTCCAAATCGATTGTACATTGCAGTTGGAGCAAAGTTTACATAATCTTCACAACCACAGCGTCAATGCGTAGGGTTCATTGGGATAGCGTTCTCCAATGTACTGTGTTAATTTGCCATAATTCATGCATGCTCTCCTAAGGGTGGTCTGTATGCGAGATTGGAGACAAAGTAATACTTTCTGACATCGCTGGAAAAGGGAAAGCAACCACCCACTGCTCCTCTGGATGATCGGATAGGACGTGCTTCGGAGAGGATGGAGATCCCAATGAGATCAGACAGTGTGTGACCCGGAGGAAATGGAGATCCAAGTGAGATCAGGCAGTGTGTGACCGGGGGAATGGAAACCCCAGTGAGATCAGTGTTTTACTCGAAGAGGATGGAGATCCCAGTGAGTTCATACAATGCGTGACCAGTTAGAGAGTGGGGATGGACAAGCCGGTGAGATCAGACTGTGTGTGAGCCGAGTAGAATGGAGATTCCAGTGAGATCAGTCAGTGTGTGACCGGAGGAGGATGGAGATCCCTATGAAATTAGGCCTCGTCTGACCCGGGAAGGATGGGATCCCGATGAGTTCAGGCAATGTCTGACCCAGGAAGGACGGAGATCCCGGGGAGATCAGGCAGCCTGTGACCCCAGTGAGAATGAGATCCCAGGGAGATCGGACACTGTGTAACTCCACGGAAAACGGACATGCCACTGAGATCATCCCGTTTCTGACCCCAGGAAATGTGGATATTCTGGTGTCATCAAACAGTATGTGATTGCAGGAAGAATGGAGAGAGTGAGACTAGAGCAGAGCTCAGGGGATGCACACATTTGGGTTCCAGAGCCTGGACGGATGCATGAAATGGATGTACTCATTCATATTCACTGTCTTTCTATCTAATTTCTCATTGCATCTGGTTTCTTGACCTCCTCTCATGTTCTGTCCACTGTTTGGATGTTGATAGCACAGCTGAATGATGAGGGATGTGCCAGATTATGTCCTCATAGATTATAATTAAATGCTCCTAACCCAAACCTGCCTCCTTGATTATCAGGTTTTACATCCTGGAACCATTTTAATTACAATCTACTTAGCATAATGGTAATTCCACACAGCACGATGGATTACGTCACAAAAACTGAAGACAAGAGTTTGTCTCAACTTGCCAGTTTCTAGGTTTGAGGGGAAAAACCTGCAGGATTGACTGGCAACAAAATGTTGTCAAGTGCCCAGAGTGATGTCTGGTAATCTATTCAATGTTTGATTTTTGTTATTATTCTACGATAGATGTTCCATGTAAATGAGTGTTGTGTTCCCATACTGTGCAGTCCCTCTGTGCAGCACCAATTACCCGCACTCTCCCCAATTTCTTTAATTCCGTACAAGATGAATAATTTCTCAATCTCTGCCTTGAAGACATTCAACGTCATGGACTCCACTGCGCTCCGTGGCAATGAATTCAACAAACTCACCACTCTCTGGCTGAAGAAATGTCTCCACATTTCCGTGTTAAATTGACCCCCTCTAATTCTAAGGCTGTGCTCACGGGTCCTAGTATCCCCGCCTGATGGAAACAAATTTCCAGCGTTCACTCTTTCTACGTCTTGAGTTGACAAGTCATTTTCAGTTCTGTAAGGCTTATGTTTGGTCACATTTGGAATACTGTCTCCTGTTCTGGTCGGCACGTTAACAAAAAGAAGTGTATGCTGAAGAGAGGGTGCACGGAAGGTTCACCAGGTTGTTACGTGGTATGGAAGGTGCTCGCTCTGAGGGGAGGTTGAGTAGTTTTGAATTATTTTAATTTGAAAGAAGGAGGTTGTGTTGGGTACCTGACTGAGCCATAAAAATCATGAGATGTCCGGACAAGGTGGGTAACCAGGAAACATCTGGGCAGATAAATGAATGGATAGAGAGCAAAACGACACAGATGCTTCAAAAGTGGGCAGCAAGGTTAGGTAGTTATGGATCAGCGCTGGCTTGGAGGGCCGAAAGTACTGTTCCTGTGCTGCAGCATTCTTTTGTACTTGTTCTCGGTTCACAGATCCCCTTTAGAGAAGGCATCAGCCGTCCTTTCCCTGTCTGGTCTCCATGTGACTGTGGGCCCACAGCAGTATGACTGACGCTTAACTGACTTCTGGGTAATTAGTGATGGGCAATAAATGTTGATATAGCCAATAATACCCAAATACTGTGAATAAACGCCAAAGAAACAAAATCTGATCTGGAGGTTTCGTCAGGAGGTTCACTGATTATCTAATCAGGAAAAGGAGAGAATGCTGCTCTGTTGAACAAGACGATGTTCTCCTCATTGTAATATTCGCGATCTACCCATTCTAAAGTTATATTTATTACAGAAACCTGGAGAACCTTCTACAAACATTGCTGAAGGATTCGCAAGCGGCTCTAACATTATATATTTGTCTTAAAATGGGCCCATGAACCCCTGCCTGAACCTGCAGCTGAAGCAGGAATAGAGAACAAAGTGTGTTATATAGAAAGAAAGAAGTGAGTAAACATGTTTGGTTTTCACCCTGGAAAAGGAGAAAATAAGCATGGAATTCAGGAAAATAGACTGTGAGGAACTTGCACAGCTTGAAATGCAATTGGAACGTATGAGGCCCTGTCAGGTTTAGAAATGGACATTTCCCCTGCTCCAAATAAATTGCATCCCAGGTTACTGTGGGAGGGAAGGCTGGTAATTTCAGAAGTTCTGACATAAATGTTTAATTCCTCTGTGGCCACGTGGGCTTGTGGTGAGTGGTTGGGCGTAGTGCTGAAGCACAACTAGTGTGGTTTGGCTTTTCAGGACGGTTGGTAGAGTTGAGTAAGGAAATTAAAGACAGTTGAGTATCCTGTCAGTGCAAGGAAACTAAAGGAGTAATTTCTAAAGGACAGAATTAACATACACTTGGAAATACATTGGTTAGTTTGTTGTAGTGGGCATGGCTTTTGTCAGAGTGAGGTTATGCCGAACAAATTTGTTAGTATTTTTGGAAAATGTGATATAGTGTATGGGTAAGTGAGATTTTGTTGATGTAGCTTATGTATTAAAGGACTTTTTTTAACAACTTATGAAATGCGAGACTGATTGAGAAGTTTAATCTTATGGAATTAGACGAAACCTGGCGAGATGAATCAGAAACTGACGTATTAATAGGGGACAGTAGGTAATTGTGGGAGAAGGTTGTTTAGTAACTGTTGGATGGTGCCTTGTGGTGAACCACAACCATTAGTAATTTCATCTGTACTGTTTATTATACACACAAGCAATATAGATGTGGAGGGTATGTTAAGCAACTTCAGAGTCTACACCAAGATTGTTATCGTGTTTGACAGTGAAGAATATTGTTGTAGTTTGCAAGAAGACACATATGGGTTGATTAGAGGGCCAGCATAGAAGAAGATCGTATTCAATCTAATAAATACCAGTTTGGCACTTTGGCAGAAACAATAAAATGAGGGATATTTAAGGAATTGCAGGACACGTTGCAGCTTAGAAGAATGGAGAGATCTTGGGGTAATTATTCACAGGTCCTTGAAGTCGGCAGATAACGCGCATAGGATAGTTCAGAAGGCAGATGGGATATCTTCTTTCATCAATCGTGGCATAGAGTATGAGAGCAAGCAACCGGCATAGATGCTGGTTAGGCCATAGCAGGAGTACCATATACAGTTCTGAACAGCTCACTACGTGAAAGATGGGATAGCATTCGAGGGGAACGAGAAAGTTTACCAGGATATTGCCTTGGATAGAACAATTGAGCTTTCACGAAATTCTAGACAGGCTTTGATTGGTTTCTTGAGAGCAGCAATGTATTACGGATTATGACGAGGATAGACTGGTTGACGAAATAACAATTGGTCTCCTTGGTTGAGGGTACGTCATGAGAGAGCATAGTTTTAGGGTAAGGAGCAGAAGATTCAGAAAGGATTTGGGAAAAGAAAGAACTTTTTGACTCAAGAGAGTGGCGAATATTTGGAATGCACTGCCTGACAAGGCAGTGGAGACCAGAAGTTATCAATGTTTTAACAAATATTCGGATCAGTGCATAAAATATCATGCCATTCAAGGATATGCGGCAAGCGCAGAAAATTGACATTAGCACACTTTTAGTGGGAATGTCGATGGACACTCGACAGGACCAAGAGTTTTTTCTTCGTTGTATGACTCTGCTCCTCAGTCACAGGTCAAAGGGAGTTACTGACTACTAGAACTATCCAGTTGGTAACTGGTATTGAAACGGAAAGTGGATAGACGTAGTGTGTGAAAACAGACATTTCCTGATCAACAGTGATTCACCAAGGAGTCCATTCCGATGGGGCATTGGTGAGAGACAAGCAGAACAAAAGAATAGGACAAAGATAATAGTTGGAGGTTTTATAGTCAAGAGATTACAAGGAATCATGAGCTGTGACCAGTTCATGAATGGTAGGTAACCTACCGCATACCAAAATCAATAACGTTACATTTATAGAAGGAATATTGCAATTAAGCGCAACAAGTTATTAGACAAGGCTTGAGAGTTGTTGATTTGTGTATCGTTTTGGACAGGTCTGTTTGAGGGGAGGAATATGAAGCAGGTAAATGCGTGGTTAAGGCCTATAAAGGTAGAGAAGTGTTTATGTTGTGCGTTCGGAGAGAAGGGAAGCACTGCTCTGATTTTTTCATTATCCTTCGTGGGGTGTTGGCATTATTGACTTTTACAGCCGATCTCTAATTATTCTTGAACTGAGTGGCTTGCTTGGCCAAACTAGTTGGCATTTCCAATCTGATCACGTTATTACAGTTGTGGAGTCACATTCCGATGAGAGCAGTGAAGGACGTCTTAGTTTTTCTTTAAAAGTACTGGTAAATGCGATGCGTTTTTACAACATTAAGTGATAGTTTCAAATCCAGGTTTCAATTCCAGTTCTGATCAATGAATTGATCTTAAATTCCACCAGCTGTTATGTCCTAACGTAATAGTCTGGGCCAACCGACACACCAACACTCCATTACCCTGAACAATTCACAATGGTCAATGGCTTTGAATTAATGGCAAGGGTTTTCGCAGATGTGAGTCGAATTTTTGAAGTATCCAGTTCTGGGCATAGATTCGACAGTTCATAAAGCTATTGAAAATGAAATTGTTTGCTTCAACGTTCCAAGATTTTAACCCTGCAAGACAGGAAGGACAATATGTGTCCAAATCTGGAAGGTGTGTACTGTGAAGGGAAACTCACAGCGATGACATTACCACGTACCTTTTGCACTTCGTCACCGGGATTCTGGAATGTATTAGTTGTAATTCAGTTCTGAGATCTCCAAAGGAAACGAGCATCGATTATTGTTACTTTAGCGGAAGGAAAAATATAACAGAGTTTTGCTGTTAGTCAACATCAAGTGAGAGTTCCGTTTTTGCATGGGGTTATACTTAAATGCAAACTCTCTGTTTACAGTTAAAAAATTGGAAGGTGCAAATCACAGAGGACAGACACCATTTAAATCCTTTTTTTTCCGTCTCCATAGTTTTTGAACAAGCTGAGGTGAATTTCCATGATGATGGCCAGGAAAGGATGGCGCTGGCGTTTGTCAAGTGGGAGTAGGCAAATGTTTATCATTGATCAGTTATTCCAGATAAAGCAGGGGTTTCAGCCAATCTCTTCAGATACATTGGCGATATGCTTGGAGTTGGAGACTTGTTTTTGGTATCTCTATAGGAACAATGCACTTTGAAATCTCTGACATGTTAGCGAGGAAGCCTTACACAAGAGAAATCTGCAATTACTTTGTTTTGTCACTGTCAGTGCCTCCACACGATGAAAGTGAAGAAAGGTTCCTGATTAGTTGCCTTGAGGCAGAACATTATTCGAACTTGTGACTAAGCTGTAAACCGTGTTATCAGTACCAGATATTTTAAACGACTAGCAAATTCATTCCTTCTGAATGAAATGAGTTCCTTTTCTAAAAAGACTAAATTGTATAGACAAGATACAAGGAAGCATTTCTTGATGGGTCTTGAAGGCTAATCAGGAATGACTGAGATGGACAAGAGAATGCGTTGTAAGGAAATTCCAGAATTAGTACTTCAAGTTCAAATTAGTGTGATTTAGCATTTTATTGAGTATCAGAGAATTCTGTAATAGGTTAAATTAAGGTAAGTCTTCTTTGACAGATGTGGGCAAGTTTAAAGAATAGGGACTGACAGATTTTGCAAACTTTGAAGATCGTGCAAAGTAATGCGCATATGTTTTGAAACATGGTATGAGGAATTATAGCCAACAGATTAGAAAACTGATAATGTGTTTTATTTACATTTGTGTTCACAACTTCAGACATCACAATCAGCAAAGGAAGTGATTGCTGTGGACGCTTTAATGATTTTGGCGTTATTAATAGATCACCGTCATCTGTTTATCTACAACAAACCTCGACATGATGTTCGAAAAACACCAGCATTTCTGAGTTTTCAGAGCTATCGATATTAAGTGAATGTTTCCGAGAAGTCTGTTATATAATGTTATAAGAAAAATATAACTTCCGATTTTTAAAAATCTCTTAAACCTTTTACAGCAGAAAACAGGTCAGATCTTCCCAAATTTATTGTCTGTATTTCCTTGCTCTGTGTAAGCCAGTTTTTTTTGTGTGTGTTAAATTTTTACTCTCACCATCTGATGCTTGGTGGTGTATGTAAATTAGTGGTTTGAAATTTTCAAGTGCAATTCCTGCCAGACATCCTTAAGGCTTCAAGGCTTAATCTTATCACTTAAATTATTAGCAGTTATATTGCATTAATAACTTTTTAAAATAATGATAATGCTCACGATTTAAGGAAAACATGCTCGTGCAATTCTGTTTTTAGCACTGAACGATGAAGAATCAAATTATTCATATTTCTCACCAGAATGTGTACATACAGAGGTAGGACCAGCACCAAACCTGCACATTCACCATGAGTGAGATAACAGAGGGATAATGATATTGAGTTCTACAAATTGGTAACAAGCGAATACAAATTTGGAGATACTTTTTTTTGCAATTTTAAAATGTAACACCACTGGAAAACTGTACTCCATCTGGGTTTCTGTACCTTCTCATATCTCTGTATGTTCAACTGATTTTGGTGTCTGAGGTTGAAGCTAGTTTAGTATGATAGTTACTTTGCAGATTAGATTCCCTACAGTATGCAGACAGGACCTCCAACCGACCCATTCCCCTACCTTGCATTTATCCAAGTTAGCATGGCCAACACAACCTACCTGCACACCTCTGGATTGTGGGAGGAAACCCACGCAGACACAGGGAGAATTTGCAAACTCTTCACAGTCAGTCTGCCCAATGCAGGAATCAAACCCGGGGTCCTGACACTGTGAGGCAACAGGGCTCACCACTGAGCCACCATGCCGTCCTTGTTGAGATAGCAATAATCATGCCATTGAATGCGGAAGGAAGGCAAAAAAATCTAGTTCATAAAGCAGAAACTATTTGGTTGCTAATTTTGTGCGAGGAGTATTACTTCCCATTTGTCAAACCAATCCTGACTGTCATCTAGGGCTTTCTCACATGGTTGAACACAATTCCATCTGGAAACTGTTACAGGCATAGTCTGGATCTGAAATCAATGTCCTCCAATACAATGATCAAGTGACTTTGTGCAAGGTGTGAGGCAACAAACAAAATATTTTCCAGAAAAAAAACTGTCATTGAAATAAACCATAATTTTGAATGATGGACAAATTCGGCTCGAAGGCCACTTCCGTTCTTCACTGTTTCCCTCCTGATCAGAATGGATCACTGCCTGGCCCAACAACTGCTTGTTGTCCGCAAAACAGCTCTGAGCGAAAGTTAAGGACAGATCATGTTAAAGGGTTAAATAGACTATTTTAGGGTCACATCTTTAGAGAAGATGTTTACTCCTCCGTATTCATTGTAGATCGGGATATGGTGGCGTGACTGCTTTCCAGATTCAAAATACTGGGAAGCCCATTTCTGAGGAGATCTTTGCTTCCTCTTTCCCAATGTTTATCTTTCACTCAACACTCCAATCTATTCATGGTTATTCTTTATGAAAACTCACTCAGCTCGTGGAGAAGGAAACGGGGTGGATGGTTCCGAATTTCTCCTAAAACTGGTGATGGACAAGTGCCCTTAGGCCCAATGGGCGATTTGGGAATCCTGTGTCATAATATGACATGGGTTGCCAAAGTTGGTAAAATACAGAAAGAGATACAGGAAAAGGGTGCAGTCAAGTCTCATGCAATATAATTCCAGATTGGAGCATTTCATGCTGGCTGTAGTATTACACAGACCTGAATTAATAAAAATCCAATAATCTGATTTTGATCCAATTCATTTACGGGATATCATTCGAAGTTTATTCAAAACAGGCAGACACTGGAAAGGTAATTAACAATGTGGAAATCTTAACAAAGTTCATTTCAGTTATATAAATTAGAATGTTTGATTTCAGCCATTTATTTGGAGTTTTACCTTGTGGTAGTCTAAAGTTCTGAAGCTGGGGAACACGATTCAAATTTGTTGGATTATTCTTCAATTGTCAACTATTTTTATACATTCAACTTAAGAATAACGCAGTATCTCCTGTTTGCCCTAAATATGTGGGAGTTTAATTATTTCATCAAATGAAACCGTTGATCACTGTTGTGTCTGAATTTGAGACAGAGAATATCAATATCATGCGTAACTCTCTGCACATTTTGTCAGGATCCTCATATATAAAAAAAATTCTCTGTGCATCTGCCATTTCAAAGTGACAAAACTTTGAGTCAGACGGAATTGGTCCTGCCCTTTGGATAAAGGGTAGAGACGTTAAAATAGTGAATTGCAACAATTTTCTTCTTTTCTCTTACAGGATGTCAGTGTCTCCAGCCAGGGCAGCGTTTTTTGAGCATCTGTATTTGCGCAGAGGTTGAGTTAAGTGTCAACAACACTGTTGTGGTTCTGCAGTTACATGCAGAACAGACCAGGTAAGGATGACAGATTTCCTTTCCTCAAAGATGAGGTTTTTTTTCCCAAATTTCTACAACGAATTAATCTTTGTCAATCATCTCTCAAATCCAGGATCTTTATTGAATTCAAAATTCGCCATCTGCCATGGCGGGATATGAACCCAGGTTCCTACGACATCAGCTGAGTTTCGAGATGAATAGTCTAGCGATAATACCACTAGGTTATAGAATTCTTGAATTGGCATTAGGTTTCTCCATGAAAGTTTGTGATTCAGCTCAAAATTTCTTTGCGTATCTCTATTTGAGTCATGCAGATATAAAGCACAGAGACAGACACTTCCATCTAACTCATCCATGTTGACTAGTAATCCTGAATAAATCTCGTCCCATTTGCCAGCATTTGACCCATATCCTTCTCAATCCTTTCTATTCAGATCCCCGTTCAGATTCCTATTAAATGTTGCAATTGTACCAGCCTCCACCACTTCCTCTGGCAGCTCATTCTTTCTATGCACCATCCTCTGCGTGAAAAACATACCTCTGAGGTCCTTTTTAAATTGTTCCCATCTCGTCTCAACTCCATGCCTCTATATCTGAATAGCCCCATCCCAGGGAAAATACATTGCTTATTTATCCCATTCATGCCTCTCATGATTTTATAAACCTCCACATGGTCATCCTTCAACCTCCGCAATTCCAGGGAAAACCGCCCCAGTCTATTCAACGACTTCTGATAGGACAGACCCACCATTCATAGCAACATCCTTGTAAATCTTTTTCTGAACTCTTTCAAGTTTTACCACATCCTTCATATAGCAGGGAGACCAGAATTGCACGCAGTATTAAAAAGTGGCCTACCCAACGTCCTGGACATCCGTAAGATGACCTCCCAATTCCTATACTCATTGCACTGACCAATACAGGCAAGAATACAGAGCGCCTTCTTCAATATCTTAGCTACCTGCCACTCTTCTTTCAAGGAACGAAGAAACTGCACTCCAACATCACTTCGTTCAGCAGCACGTCCCAGGAAGTTAGAATGTTCCCGTTTAGCCAGCTTTCATTCATGTATTCATCTGACCAATTCCATTCGTAGTAATATCGACATTCTAAATCACTCTGGGGAAAAGGTGTCTATAGTTTGATTTCTGACCACCTCTGTTTCCAAATGAATGTCAATGCATCTCCACTCTCCTTCTCATTGGTGCACTCATGATCTTCATGATTTGAAATAGCTTTAATATGTGAAGTCTCCCTTATTTCTCCTGGAGTCAGATGATTCCTGGCCTATTGAGTCTTCAATGAGGATGTAACGTCCACTTACGTTAGAATATTTTATGAACGATATTTTTGTTGTGTTCATTCAATGGAAAAAGGAACGTTATTTTAATGCATTGTAATTCTTTTCTAATCTAATAATTTATTAACCATTTTTGGGACATTAACGATTTTGTAGAAATTTCCATGCTCAGTAATTGGAAGAATTGGTTTTATTTTCAAATGTACTTCACTTTCAATTTGCAATTTCATGAAGATGTTTGGTTTCTACACCAACCTATATTGAATCTGTGCACTCAACGCCAAATTACATTGTCAAATGAACGCTGGTTTAGACTTTAATTTAGTTTTCTTCGACGTTTCTATAAGTAACTTTGAGAACACTGTCTATCCGTTCCAATTGAAAGTGTTCAGCAGGAACAGAAGGAGATTTGTGTGCCCAAGCTGAAATACTTACAGACTGCATTATCCTAATAAAAGAAAGAGTGAGGATTTTGCAGTTGATTGATCGACATTCTGAACTAGCGATCATTTCTATTGTCCGGGAGTGGAAACTTGTCGAACATAACTGCTGGCAAATGGCCGAGATCTTGAAAAGTAGGGAGAGAAATATGTATTCCATTAACTAGAGAAAAAAGAAATCGGAGCTGATCAATTGTTTGGTAGCAACTTTTTTCACGCAAAATCTGAGTCTGGGAGATCACCAGCAGTGAATGGAATACCAGGGATTTGAAAAACTACAATTGGACAAAAAATTGTTTCTGACTGGGCGACTGGA
Source organism: Hemiscyllium ocellatum (assembly GCF_020745735.1). NCBI lineage: Eukaryota > Metazoa > Chordata > Chondrichthyes > Orectolobiformes > Hemiscylliidae > Hemiscyllium > Hemiscyllium ocellatum. The sequence goes on from NW_026867606.1 coordinate 72,732, forward strand.
AAAATACATCCACAGATTTTGTTTTTTTGCAGGTTTAAATCCAGGGGTTTAAACACAAGGAAATAACAAATAAACCGGAAAAGCCCGGGAGTGGATCAGTAGCCTCGCTTTGGGAAAAATCTGGAAAAAATATCATACTGTTTATATCCAATGGTTTGGATGAATTCAAACATAACATTGATTTTGCTTATAGTCGGAGAAATACAGAACCTCATGTCATGTACCCGATTCTGAACGCTTGTGTGCAGCGTCTGATTCTGTGTGCAGTTTAATCCAGCACAAGCTGCTCCCAGGATGTTCAGTGCTGGTGAGCAACTTTCTCGTTGCTGCATTCTATTCACTGGAAAAGGCAGAGAGATCAGTGTCTGGACTGAAATTCTGGAATGCATTGGTGATGAACAGAAGGAATATTCCAACCAGTTCATTGAAACTCAGAAAGTGGCAGCAGCTGTTTTCAAATACGAGGAGGGGAACGGGATCCTGTACACCGTGTGATGCAACCCTTCGTACTCGTGGGACTTCTTTCTGACATTGGGTCATTTTTTCACTAAAAAAAAAGAAAACAACAGTAAGTTCCCAAAGCCATCACCCAGATGTATTCCTGCCACATATATAACATTCTGAAAAACCTGAGAGATTGAAGACCTCCGTGATGTGTTACTGAAGTTTGGTGAGCAGGCTTTCATGAAGTCTCTGAGAAGATGATGATGATTAGGAATGGAGATTTACTTCTGAGACTTAACTCCGTTGTTGGAAGTGTTTTGGAAAGGATTATAAGAGATATATGGTTTCGTCAATGGCAGGTCGTGTCTCACAAACCACATTGAGTTTTGTTGAGGAGGTGACCAAGCATGCAGAAGAGGGTAGGCCAGTTAATGTGGTTTACATGGACTTTAGGAAAGCTTTTGATAAGGTTCCACATGGTGGGCTGTTGGAGAAAATGCAGAAGCATATACTGAGGGTGATTTCGCAGTTTGGCTTAGAACCTGACCTTCTCAAAGAAGGCCGCGAGTGGTGGTTGATGGAAAATATTCAATTTCGAGTCTGGTTACTCATGGTATGCCACAAGGACCTGTTTTGGGCGCACTGTTGTTCGCCATTTTCATAAATGTCTTGGACAGAGCATAGCTGGATGGATTTCTAAATTTGCAGATGGTACTGAAGTCAGTGGAGTAGTGGACAGTTTGGATGAATGTTGCAGGTTTCAGGGGGACTTGGGTAAACTGCGCAATTGGGCTGAGAGGTGGCAAATGGAGTTCAATGCAGCTAAATGTGACGTGATGCACCTTGGGAAGAATAACAGGAAGGCAGAATACTGGGACAATGGAAAGATTATTGGTAGTATGGATGTGCAGAGGGATCTTGTCATCCATGTGCATTGATCCCTGAAAGTTGCCACCAAGATTGATTGTGTTGTTAAGAAGACATACCTAAGAACGAGAAACCAAAGATTTAAGGTGAGAGGGGAATGACTTAAAAGAGCCTTGGGGGACAATTTTATCATGCAGATGATGGCGTGTGCATGGAACAAGCTGACAGTGGATATGTTGAAGGCGTATAATTAAGAAGTTTAAAAGTCATCTGGAGGTGTACATGGATATGAAGTGTTTAGAGAAATATGGGCCAAAGGCTGGCAAATGGGACGAGATGGGTTTAGGATATCTGGTCGGAGTGGACAAGTTTGTCCGAAGTGTCTGTTTCTGGGCTGTACAACACCGTCACTCTCCGATATTTTTTCTTTAAGTATTTACAATCTCAATATGGGGAACTGTTTTACTTAAATATCAACATTATCAAACTCATCGCGTCAAATACGTCTACCAGCACAGCAAAGGGTCTATCAGCCCATCCTACCAGTGCGAAGAAAAGGAACTGCCACTTTACAATGCCAATATCACTTTTTGCTATCTTCCGAAAAGTTATTCTTTTCATTTAAACCCTTCTCTCCACACTGTAAAACGATGATCACTGATCATTGGTCACTCCGTCTCGGGGAAATGGTACTTCCTATCTAATCCAACTATGGCCCTCATAATCTGTTTTAGACATCAATCAAGTCCCTCTCAATCTTCTCTGCACTTAGGACCACAATATCTACAACACTGAATTCCAGAGAACATCCTGTGCACATCTACACTGATAATAAGTCCTCCTGAAATTTACATTCAAAAACTACGCATAAAACGGCAGCTGTAACCTAAACAACGTTTCAAACAATTTCAGCGTCGCCACCCTTCTCTTATGGCTTGGATAAAAAGGGTGTACAATATCGCAAAGTTTGGCGCTATAAAAGAACAGCGTGATGAAAAACTTGTGCCAAAATGTTAATCCCCCGTTCCCCAGATATTGCCTGACCTGCTGTGCTTTACTAATGCCACACATTTCGGCTCTGATCGCCCGCGTCTGCAATCCTCACTTTCACCTGAAGTGTTCGATATGAGTTGTTGAACACATTTTCACCTGATAGCATATGGAAATGGTGGGCATGCATACTTTTTTCTGATGCTAATGAGCAGATTAGCCAAAGGAGAGCCAATGGATGTTTTCTATCTGAACTTCCAGAAAGCTTCTGCTGAGATAATGCACAGGAAGTTGTTGAGTAAAGAGAGAGACGCTGGTGTTAGAGGTCAGGTACGAGCATGAGTATATGATTGGCTGCCTGACCGAGAGTGGGGATCATGGGTCCTTCACAGGATGGGAGCCAGTGACGAGTGGAGTTCCACAATGATCGGGTTTGGGGTTGCAACTTTTCACGATGCACATCAATGATCTGGATGAAGGAACTGAGGGCATTCTGGTTACGTTTGCACATGATACAAAGATAGGTTTTGCAGCACTACTCTCACCTTGATACTCAGGACCCTATCTGTCTCAGGCTGAAATATACTCAATGACACGGACTCTACTGTTGTCTGTGGCAATGCAGTCCATGACTCACCACTCTCTGGCAGAGACGTGTAACTCCCTTACCTATGTTCTGAAAAGCTCTTCCCTTTACACTACAACGATGCACTTGGGTCCTAGTTTCTCCTATCAATGGAAATATCGTCCAAACATCCAACTGTCCAGGCCGATCAGTATTCTGTGTGTTTCAATTTGGTACCAATCATCCTTCTAAACACCACCAAGTATAAATGCAGAGTCCTCAAACTTTAACTCCACAAGCAGGAGGCTGGAAGTGTACAGGAAACCAAGCAGCGTCACGAACTGGAGAGATCAACGTTTCAGGCCGAACCCTTCTTCAGGAATACCATTTCTGAAGAAGGGTGATGCACAAAATATCGACGACACCAGAAGCTCATCGCAAACTGAGACAGGAAACGGTCTGTGTTTCATTCAGAAGGCATTGGATCACGTTACTTAAAGTATCAAGGTAAGTTTACAAGTTTACAGTTTCGAGGGTATTTGAAGAAACCTCAGTCGCCCAGCGAGTGATGTGCTTCAGAAATTATGGCAGGTTAGTGGAGGTGGCAAACCTCATAAAACTTAAAAAGTACCTTGGTTGGCCGATTGATTCTTCATAACATTCAAAGCTGTTTGGCTACTGCGGCAAAGGCTGGCTCTTATCGGTCGTATTACATTCTGTTAGGACAGTCTCAATGAGCAGAGGATGATATGACGTAGTGTAAAGCTGAACGATTCTATTCAGTAACATTTTTCGATGGAGCTAAGATGCATTGAAGCAAAGCTGGGACAGATCTGAGAAAGTGAATTCCCCATCCAGTTATTCTGTGCTTCTGCACATTATTTACTTTGAGATCTACTTTCGACAGTGAGAGATGAAAATGCACTATCATTTTCTTCGCCATTATTAGAAACACAAACTGCAAAAGCCATGATTTCCTCATTTGCTGCTGACCCCCAAACAGCTACAATGTGACAGATGAAGCACAAAGCTCCTTTAAAACAGAGTGGGTAATCTGTGGTGTCATTGAGATGGGGTGACCTTTGGATACTCAAATGTTGGCTGATCCAGTGCAATTTCATAACATCAGGTCAAAGTATACAGGACAGAAATATTCCTTTGTTGTATAGAGGCATCACTGGGACCATTTACATGACAACCCACAGCAATCCACCAAAGACTCTTGTGGACAAGTAAAGAAAACCATTGTCCGTGTCGGGGTATTTTGCAATACTGACATGTTAAAGTCCTTTCAGAGACTTATGGCTCCCTCGATGGACCTCAGAGTGAAGGTATAATTGAGACACAAGCCTATGACAGTCGCCTTCCAATAATATATTGTTGCAACATACAGTCGGCTCAAGACATCTGACTCCCCACAGGACTTAATATTGCCTTGCACAATTTCAGAGCATGAACATATTTTTCCGTGACTCATACTTAGAATTACCAGTACACGACCTATCAGCAGGGAACTTGCTTTCAGCACAAGCAACGCGTTGTCATCCCCATATTGTCGTCACTACCACATATCCAGCTACTTAATCTCAGGATAACTAACCACAACTCCATTGACTGGCTACAACTTTCGCAGTCTGTGATCGCTCTTTCCATCCTACCCACCCAACCCCGTCCACACGATAAGTGTCATCTTTTCATAGCAGCTATCAGTTCAGAGAATGGTAACTGACCGCGAACCATTAGTTTTAGTTTCTCCCCAAAGATGCTGCTAAATCTTCTGATTTTCTCTCATAATTCCACGCTTTGGTGTGATTCAGTTCTTTCAGCTCTGTAGTTCTTTGTTTTCATGTCCCATACAAATATGAGAGGCATTTTCATCTTAACAATTGCTGCAGTTAAACAACACATCTTAGGGAATCTCATCAGTTTCACTTTTAAGAAAGTGGAGATGATGTTGTCTGTACAGGACTTTATTTCAGCCACAGCTGATCTACTGTCTATAGTTCTGTTTCCCATATGGTAGAAATTTTGTGTTTGAATTGGAGGGCATGAGATCAGTCAAGATGTTGCCTGGAACTGTGCATTTCAGCCATGAAGAGAACGTTTCTTTGTGGAGCAGAGAATATCGAGGGCTAATGGTTTGTTAGATTAGATTTCCCATAGTGCGGAAACATGCCATTCGGTTCATCAAGGCCACACCGAACCTCCGAAGTGTAACCCAGCCAGACCAATTTTCCTCTGACGAATTTCGCTTGGCTGATTCACTAAGCCTGCGAGAGGAAAACTGGAGCACCCAAAGGAAACCTACGCAGACACGGGGGATCTTGCAAACCATCGCACAGACAGAAGCTAGAATAGAACTTGTGCTACTCGCACTGTGAGGCAGCAGTGCCAGCCACTGCGCCACCGTGCCGCCCCATGTTTGGAGGCATGGACAGAATAAAGAAAAAGGGTTCCTCTTTTTTGAAGATCAAAAACAAGGAGGTGAGTGTCAGTTTAACGTGCCATGCAGGGTGTTCAGCACAATGTTTTCATCAAGAGCTTGGTGCAGGTGTGGAAAACAAAGCATGAGATGGTGATTGAGGCAACAAATCTCGATACCTTTCGCAAGTATTTGGATGAGTACTTCAAATGTCACAATAAGCAAGGCGATAAACCTGGAACTGGAAAGATAGTCTTGTGCAGTTAATGGTGTCACTTTGCTGACACAGTCTTGACACACTGAAGGGTACACTGCTGCATACATCCATGATTATATGATTCATAATTTCAGACGTGCGGATGGTGCCTGATGATAAGGCAGTTTTGAGAACAAACTCCAACTTTTGTGATAATGCTCTGCTTCCATGCAGAACAAAATGCAGGCAATCAGCCAGAAATAGAAAAGCAATAAAAACTCTTTAAACGTCTAAAGCTGCGAAACATTGTTATGGTTTAACATAAAAATTGCAAACGTCACATCTTCCCATAACTCATGTCATCAAATGGAATTTCCTTCGTCAAAGATTTGAAATTGCAGATGTTGGTGTTCGGATGTAACTGGTATTTCTAAAAATCGTGAGCCACTGGGGTGACATTAGATTATTTTTACACACACACACACACACATACACACACACTCACACACACAAACACACACACACACAAACACACACACACACACACACACACACACACACACACACACACACACACACACACACACACACACACACACACACACCTAATAGTCTTCATGTTCGATGGTGAGGTTTATTTGGTGACTTGTTCATTTACTGAAGGAGGAGATGGCTCCATATTAGATTACATGGAATTAATGCGTCCTTTACCAAAACAGGAAGTTACCAGTCTTTCCCTTGATTTTAATATCCCCTTCTACGTTCACCTGCCCACCCCCATCTCTTCTCGCCCAGCCACACGACCTATTTCAGTTGTAGCTGTCTTATTTACCAACAAACCTAACCCAATTTTTGGGCAATTCACCCAAAACCGATATATATTGATATTGTGAATGCGCATCTACCTAAATATATCGCCTTCTGAGGGTTTCAGATTCAAGCAATCTTCCAGGCCATGAATTCCACATTCCTATCATTCGATTTTTTTCCCATCTCTTCGCATCTGAACTTACTGAAACTTCGTTTCTCTCCACATCATGATCTATTTATCTGTGCACCAAATGTAAACTCCCTCCTGTCTCAAACATCTATCCCTCTCATCACTGCACAATTCTCATTAACCTCTACAATCGATCTCCTCCGCACTCTTCCTCTTCCCTCCCCTGGAGGGTGGTAGCCCTCAGATTCAACCAAAATCACTCGCCTGTGTCTCATGCGAAAGCAGTCAGATGGTTTGGTATAAATGTGAGAAAGTCATAATTTACCTCAATCCAGTAATTGCCCTTGTCTACAAATTTTTAAAATGATTATTCATGTTTTCAAAATTCATCCAAATATATATGACAGAGAGTGTCACCTAAAGCAATTAAATATCCAAATGCGCGCATTTGCGTGATGAGCAATAAGTGAACAAGACAGTCCAGTTGTTAATCGTCACTTTTAGCTTTCAATGTTAATTTGATTTATTTTAATAGGCTTTCAGTGATATGTTCCTAAGGCAGGCATATATTTTTTAGGTCAAAGGTAAACTCTGTGGGTCGCATGTTGATACACTGGTTACAAATACAGTCTCGAAATGCTGATGGTATGGGGTCGCTTCGAGCGTTGTACGTTTGTTGGTGTGGAGTTTGCGAGATCTCCCCATGTTTGTGCAAGTTTTCACTGAGCATTCCGGTTCCCTTTCATTTTGCAAATGTGAGCAGGTTTAGTGGATTGGCCAAGCTAAATTTTCTGTTTTGGGAAGGTGAGGATGCTTTACACTTGCAATGTAATGGGAATGGTGTGGGATGGTGAGTCTGGATGGGATGCAGATTTGATTGGCGAAATGGACTATTTCTGCGCAGAATGGGTTGTAACCTCATTGAAAAGCAGAAAAGACTCGAGACGTTGAAAGCTGTATTCCTGTCCAAACGTTCGTAATGGCTACCTGCATATTTCTGAAGTCAGCGCCATTGCTGGGAATCTGCAGCATCTTTTTTCCAATACTTTAATTGTTGTGATTCGAATTGAACAATTTAGCATCAAGGCTGAAGTTAACTTATCACGGCAGGGAATTAACTTTTTGTCATAATTTTCTACGTTGACTTGTTTTCAAGAAGTTAAATTTAGTTGAACAACGTTATAATCTCCGTTTCCCCAAGGGAATCGTACAGGATATAAATGAAGCTCTTCAGTAAAGTATCACTTTGGGTTTTGATAGAGAAAGATTGAGGACAAGAGGAAAAGGCGAATGAATTAATTTTGAAAATGCATCTTCCAATTCAGCAGGTGGTGAAAGTATATTACATGATTCTCGCTGTCATTGGTGTCCCTGGTAAGTGACTGTAAGCATTGAAAAAATGCACCCTTGTTGATGAACGGTTTAGCACAGCCCATTTACCTGTCCCGCACATTTTTGTGTTGTGGGAGGAAGCCCATGTAGGCTAGAGGGGAATGTGCAAACTCCAAATAAACAGTAGCCCAATGTTGGAATCAAACCCGGGTGCCTGGCGCTGTGAAGCACAGCAGTGATAATCACTGAATCACCGTGTCACCCTGACGCCTGTATGGGTATATGAATAGGAACGGGTTGGAGGGGTATGGGCCGCGAGCTGCCAGGTGGGACTAGATTGGGTTAGGACATCTGGTCGGCACGGACGGGTTGGACTGAAGTGTTTGTTTCTGTGCTGTATATCTGGATGACCTTATGGCCCTGACAGCGTTCGTGTCGTACTGTTGGTTTTCCCCTGTTTTGATTACTCTTGTATTTGGCCTGATGAGACCAAGAGAACACACTTTATTTTAAAAAAAGCTTTTTCTTCAACAATACTCATTTTTTTGTCAAAAACGACGTTGTCTGCAATTATTATTTTCTCTATTTTGCTTTACTCCCGGATTTTCTTTCCCGTGCAGTGGAGTGAAAAATTATCGTTGGATTCAAAAGTTCTTTATTTTCAAGATATTCCTCTGACTCCTGTTGAATAGAGAAACAGATATTAACTAGTTAATGTGAATCAGTTTGTTTACTTGGCAGGATTGTCTGTGTTGAAATGCAAACTGATGGCTACACTGCAGCTTCAATTCTGCAAGTTGAGCTTACTTTGGACGTCTTTCCTTTTTGACCTTTGCCCTTCGTCTGAGGTTTGGTAACCGTCAGGTTAAAGTCATCACATTCCTGATGACGGACGTCTGCCCGAAACTTCGACTCCCCTGATTCTCTGACGCGGCCTGACCTTCTGTACTTTTTCCGAGGCATACGTTTTGACATTGAACTCATGACAGTCTCTTCAGCAGAAAAAGCAGGCTGAACTATAGTAAATATAACACGTTTTATTGCATGTCGATGACAAATTCGTTTCTCTCTTTCCAACAAAAATCCACTTTTCGTGAAACATTTTCTGACTCTGTTGGAGAGTTTTAGTTACGGAGAATAATTACACTGACTGGGCTTGTTTTCATTAGGGCAGAGGAGATTGACACGACACATCAGGAAGATGTAAATGAGTACAGCTGATGCTGGAAATCAGAGTCAAGATTAGAGTGGTGCTGGAGAAGCACAGCACGCCAGGTAGTATACGAGGAGCAGGAATAATAGACATTTCAGAAAAAGTCCTACATCACGAATGAGAATGAAGAGCTTTTTCCCAAAACATCGAATTTTCCTGCACCTCGGATGTTGCCTGACCTGCTGTGCTTTTCCAGCATCACTCTCATCTTGACATTAGTAAGATGTATAACATTATGAAGGGTAACATAGTACACAAGAAGGAGTTTTTCTCTGTTGTGGGCGACATCAATGACCAGGATATATCAATTCAAAGTAAAAGGCAAAATATTTAGAAAGGATGTGAGGAAAATACATTTTTTTCCAAGAGGGTGATGAGAAACCAGAATTCACTGCCTGTAAGTGTGATAAAGACAGTAACTGTCATAACACTTTGATTGTTTTTTTTCTTGAAGTGTATTTGCTATGCTAGTAATTCGGTTTAGAATATTTTTGAGGGAGTTGTCGACCACAGGCAGATTTGACCAAAAGATCTTTTTTGATGGTGTAAATCCATATGACTACCTGAATCAATTTTTGTGTCTGCAGATGTTTGCTCTGCTGGCAACAGAAATCAACCCACATAGTTTTGAAATTTCGTCAGCCATGTTGATTAAACTCTGCCCTTGTTTTCTTCAAAGGAATTCAGCATGATCTTAATTTCGGGGATTACTCTTTGCAATTGATAACATGAGCTGAAAATGTGTTGCTGGAAAAGCGCAGCACGTCAGGCAGCGTCCAAGCAACAGGAAATTCGACGTTTCGGGCATAAGAGCCTTTCACCCCATTCCCTTTTTTACTTTTCGGTGTTGAACGAGAAGTACAGACTCTGACAAACTGAGAATTGAATGCATGGTAGATGTGTTGGATCTGGAATTATGAGATCTGTAAAAAGTAAGTCTCCATCCCTGTGACTCTGCCCTCCCTCCAAAAGATACAAACATTAATCTCACTGCAAGCATTTCGGACTCGCAGCCAACTACAGAAGAGAACAAAACAATGCTAGTTATTTTCTGTCATTTTCCCCTTCTCTCCTTTACAGTGAATTTGCTAGGAATTGCGATCACGTCTCGCGGGAATTGTGGCCTCTCTACTTGCACCTCTCATTATCTCAAGGCAATGGCAACGGCGGATCTACTTGTCATTATTACAGGAGATATATTGAGACAAATCAGTAATTATTATTTCCAATGGACTTTCCTGGACTTCACCCCTGTGTGTAGTTTTATTGCTGTCCTGGTATCTGCAGCGACAGACTGCTCTGTCTGGCTCACTGTTGCATTCTCCTTTGATCGATTTGTTGCCATTTGTTGCCAACAGATGAAAATAAAATACTGCACCAGGAAAACGGCTGCCATAGTGATATCAATAATCTGCATTTTACTCTGTTTCAAAAACATACCTTTCTATTTTGTATATGAACCTTGGCTAATAGTCGACAATGTACCCTGGTTCTGTTCTGCAAAACCCAGTTATTACTCTGATTCTGGATGGATGGTCTTTGATTGGTGCGATAAGGTATTAACTCCTTTGCTGCCATTCACTTTAATTCTATTCATTAACACTTTGACAGTCAGGTACATTTTACAGGCCAGTAGAGTCCGTAAAGGACTGAGAGGTCAGAGAAAAGGAGGGAATAACAGTGACCGAGAGATGGAAAGCAGAAAGAAGTCTGTGACTTTACTTTTTAGTCTATCTGGCGTGTTTATCCTTCTGTGGTCAGTGTATGTAATTGAAGTGACAGACTATACCGTAACAGAAAAAAAGATCCTGGGTATTATACTGTGTCTGAACTTATTTTTCAAAAAGTTGGAAGTATGCTGCAAAATTTGAGTTGCTGTACAAATACGTTTATTTATGTGGTGACGCAGTCTAAATACAGAGAACAACTCAGTGCCGTGGTGAAAGTTCCTGTCACATCCAATATTCACCTAACAAAGAAACACAAGTACTGAAGCCTGATCAATGGCAAACTAACAGCACATTCTTCCAAGTGATTTCACTGCTGCGTCCCCCAAAGGGGCTTCTCGTTCTACTGGTTGAGAGAAACACCAACCCTTTAAGTGTGAAGAACAGAAATTGTTGAAGAGACTCACCATATCTGACAGCATCTGTAAAGAAAGAGCACAGGCGAGATTTCGAGCCCAGTGATCCTTCTTCATAACTCGTAGCTATCCTTTAACTATGTCTACTGCCAACTGGATTCGGTCAACCTGTAAATAAATGTGGTGTAATCAATGCAAAGTTGCGATTTCTTTTGTCAGAATTATTCCTATTTAATTCCTTCACTGTGGGGAGTATGCGTTTTATAACTGAGAGCTGTTGTTTTATATCTGCGATAATATAACAACGATTCGAATTGTTATCCGCCACTGAGTGTTTCATGGAGCTCAAGGACGTATATCCCTTCCTACATTGTTGCAGACAGTCTATTTAACTAATTGATAAATCGTAGTCTTGCACTTTGATATCCGTGCAAGTACAACGCCATGCCGTTCTTTATATGTGCATGTGCTCGAGTATGCGTTTGTGTTTCTTGCTGTCTGTACATGATTGAAGATTTTTTTGTCAAGCCAAAACTCTGTCTGTTAGAACACGTCCAGCTCTGTTGGTTTCTGCTTTCAGTTGTGCGTATCTTCATGCATACCTGTGTCTGTACATGTATTTTTATTTGCATGTTTCTTTGTGTGTGTGGCTGTGTTGGTGTGGAAATATTTCTCTGTCTATGTGTGTCAGTATTTGTATGAGCCAGCGTTGGTCTGGGGTGGACAAAGTTAAAAATTAAACAACACCAGGCTATTGTCCAACAGACTTATTTGGATGCACGAAATTTTAGAGCTCTGCTTCTTCATTTCAAACACCTGATGAAGTAGGAGCGTTTCGAAATCAAATGCTTCCAATTTTACCTGTTGGACTATTACCTGGTGCTGTGTGATTTTTAACCTCATGTGTGGGCAGTTTTGCGTGAATCTGTATATGGTTTCGTGTTTAGTGGTCCCTTGTTATTGTGCGTGTACCTGTGTTTTCTGTGGCTTTGCAAAACCACTGATAGCGGCTGTGTGTTTATGTATGTCTTGTGTCAGAGTATCTGCATTTGTGTGTATGAATTGTGGTGTGTATTATTTGTATGTATGTTGTTTTCTGTGTGTTTCTGTGATTTTGAGTGAATGCGTGCAGACACGGATATTCACGTTGCTTCCTCTGTGGGTCTACATATGTCTTCGTTTCGATGTATTTGAGTGCCTGTTTATGCGTGTCTATGAATGCATCTGTGCATCTGTCAGTGTCCATTTTATTGAAGTGGATGGGAACAGTCCAGATCATCCGTCCAGGACGATGCCTTTTTGATTGTTTTAAGACCATCCTGATTGTGTTTGAATGCAGAGAGGAATTGCACGTTTATGGAGAAGAGAAGATGGCTGGTGCTCACAAACTGGAAATTTTCTGTTCATTCTAAATTGTCAAGATCAACACAGAGAGGATTGAAACCTACTGGAGAGGGGAAAGAAAATGGATTCTAGGAGTGAGGAAATATGTTCTGTGTGACAGGAGAATGCAGAAGGAATGGACTCAATTTAAAATTTCTGCTCCATCTCAAACGTTCACGCTGTGAATACCACAGTTAATAATAGAGAAGTGGAAATCCTCTGTCATTACTTTATAGCTTTTACATTGCAGTGAAATTTGCCCACAGATCTGCTCGTTTGTTCCTCTCGGATTACAAGAGGCTTCTATACTGCATTTCAAACAATGTGATTGCTCTTCGTTGGTTTTTAATTCTGTGCCATATGATTTTAGTTGGGTACCTTCCATACACAATCCTTCCTTAACACTGTAAAGCATTTCCTGATAAATATTGCGACACTGTCTTCCCTATTCATCTGTTTCCCTGACTCACATGGAGCTCCGATATTATGGGGTATTGAGCAGCCCCTTTCAAATAATGTTTCGGTGATAACAATGACATCATTACTCTATCTTTTAGTTTGGGTAGTCAACTCATCTGTCTTGTTTTGCAGACTACATCCATGAAAATTAATATTAGCCAACTTTAAAATTCCAGGTATGTTCCAGCAGAGATGGGAGCAGGACAAATCAATATGTTGAGCTCCAGACATTGCCTATCCCAACGATATTGATTCTCTAATTCTGCGTCCATACGTATCAAAATGTAAAACAAACAGCAGCGATGTTAGAGTCGACTGGATTTGAAACCATGGAGTATGCTAGTTAGCACTGTTTCCGTTTTGACAATTGCATTCACAATTTTAGAATATGAAAAGAAACAGTTCAGAGTTTTGATCCTTGCTTTATAACTGTGACAATGTTTCGTTCCAACTTCTGGATGTCACTTGTCAGCTGCAGGGACATGCTCCTGACTGTCGAGTCTCCTAATTTCAACTGTCTCATCCCGCAAATGTTATCTTGAAAAAAGGAAGATTAAACGTTCAAAGTTTCTCTCAATCAGGCTGCCTGAAAAGTTACAGATGTTTGTGATTTCATCTCACTGTCATTGAATCCCCTTTTTCGAACGAGTCCACGTTTCTCTCAATTGCATCCTCAACGAATGTCGGCAACAAGCAACGAAATTTGTGATAACCAATCTCTAGTTAGGAATAGGCTCATCATCTAAATTGCGAGACGTTCTTTCAACCGATATCTCATCTGAAAGGCAAAGCGAGCAGTGTTCAATGGGAGAGACATCATTTATCAGCACGCATCAACGTTAAATTGGCGTATTCATGAGAACTGAAAATGTGTTGCTGGTTAAAGCACAGCAGTTCAGGCAGCATCCAAGGAACAGGAAATTCGTCGTTTCGGGCCAGAGCCCGCCCGAAACGTCGAATTTCCTGTTCCTTGGATGCTGCCTGACCTGCTGTGCTTTAACCAGCAACACATTTTCAGCTCTGATCTCCAGCATCTGCAGACCTCACTTTTTACTCGACTTCGTCATGAGAACGGTCGTTACTCAAACCCTTCATGAAAATTTACAAACAGTCTAACGTTGCCACACAAAATTCAGTGTTATGTTCTCTTCATAATTGACAGTCTGTCTATCACTCTTCGTCGTGCATATCACATGGTTCAACTGCTGGCTAAACACAGACAGCAGGCACTCCAGGAGCCCAGATACTTTAATTAAAACATGGTGAGGCAGGATAAAGGTGAATAATTTTTGTTCTCACTGTATTATATTGTAGTCTAAACCCCTAATTTTCGAATCAGTTACCTCAAAATGTGCTTTCAGAAAATGAATCAATGAACTTTCAAAGCTTGAAAGCCGAAACCTGCACAAACATTTCCGCTGAATCTCACCCGATCTGGCAGCATCTGTGGGCAAATGCAGAGTTACCGAAGAAGAATGCTTCTGAAGAAGTGTCACTGGACTTTCAAGGTTCATACTGTTATGACCCGACTAATGTGAACACAATCTGCAAGTTATGCAGGAACGTGACAAATTTCCCCATGTAATAAAATATACAAACCCGATCTCGTGAATTTCACCTCGATTTTATCCAATCCTTGTCCTCGATAGAAACTCTATTCTATGATATCAGTATAATTTTGATAGGCACATCTCCCTATTCCAACGTTACCTTTGAAAGTCCAAATACACTTTGTCTCAATAAATTACAAACTCAGTCTTTTTTCTTCCGTCTATTCGTCCCCTGTATCAAAATCGAAAGAGTCATTTGCTGTACCTTCCGGTCCTCTTGTTAGAAGTCCATCTTCTATATATCTTTAAGAAACAAAGATGGAGAAAGAGAAATCCACTCGGCCATTCCAGCTTCTCCACATCTCAATAGGTTTGTGGCTGTTTTATTTTCTGTTTCAGCTTTGTGTTATGAAGAAAGTCCAGATAGTCCGGGCCTCCCTCCTCTGGAGTTTAACAGAGTCAGAGGTGACTGAATTTAGACACGTGAGATTCACAGGGGATTTTACCAGGTAGAGTTGGAAAGAGTGTTCCCTTTGGTGAGATAATCTTGAACGAAATGTGCAACTATTTAAGATCAAGGTAAGAAAACGTTTTGGTTTCTGCATCAGCAATTGTGGGTCTTTGGAATTCCCTTGCCCAAAAGACAATGGATGCAGTATATTTCCGTGTGTTGACAGCAAAAGTGGTTTGATTCTTGATTGCAGAGTTGGTGATATAATCTTAGAGGAACGTGGAGGTGATCTTAAAATCCGTGTTCATTTTGAATGACGAGGCATTCAAAGTGGGTTCTTCGTATTCGATGTTGACCTGCTAACTGTTGACTAACTATTTAAAAGAGGCAGGGGAAGGTTCCATGAGATGGAGTACTTGATGGGGGTATATGATGAGTACATTTCTATTCTATGAGAAGAGGTTTGCCCGCGTCAAGTGACAGAAGGGAATGCCTAGTCCCTGTCACATTGCTGAAATCAGCACGTTTGCATAATTGCCGTGTATTGGATAACTGTGAGCATGGTGAGTCTTTCAAAGTTGGGGATGGTCCACAGCCAAGAAGTACTCATCTTCCTGGCAAATTCCACGTCACTCACTGGCTCACGTATTGACCATCTACTGAAGTTGTAGCAGAGAGGGAAATTAGAGTGAATTGTATCAAAGTGGGGAAAGGAGACTGAGTAACAGAAATATGGACAGACAAGCAGAGACAGGGACTGGCAGGGAACTGATACAACAAGAAATGCTGAAGCAATGAGGACAGACATGAAGGACAGGGATTTAATAGAATGAGACAATAACAGGTGGAGGTAAATGACAGCCAATAGCAACATGGTAGAGGAAGACAATTACTGACAGGGAAGAGGGAAAATGTGAGATAAAATGAGATATAAATTGCACCAGGCAAACTGTATGTGACAAATGTGGCAGTACAATATTGCTATGCTCCAATCCCCCAACTCAGTAAATTTGAAAATCTGGGGATGTCAAGAAAATGGAATCCGTTTCTGCCCTCTTTGTACAGCCGGGTCTCTCACTGACTTCATCATGATTGTCGCCCCCTCTTTATTCTCTATCGAGATGTGTGGGGGATGGAGGGGGCCGGTGTGGTTGAAGAAGGGTGGTTGAGGTGCTGACACAGATGGTACCTAACAGTGTTAACCAATGATTAAAACCCTTTCGTTTTCGTACTCTCCCACATCTACACCCTTTCGGTTCTCTTAGAATTTCGTTAGATTCCATGGTATCCCAGCTATTTTTACGAATTGCAGTGAGTATATTCCTAACTGATTCAACTTCTCCTCACACTTCAATACCGTCATCCAAGGACTAAGTCCAATAAAACTTGCCACTGCTCCTTCTATAGCAGAACATCCTTCATCACACAAAGTGAACAAATCTTTGCATTACACTCGTTTGTAGTTTAACCAGAGCAATGTACAACTGAATCATGGTACCCTTTCCCCTCTTTTCGAATCCTTTCACTGTGAACGCTAATTTATGATTTACCGACTTCACCACCTGCTGCCCGATAAGTTTAACTTCAGTGACTGATGTATGAAGTCCTTCAATCATATTTCACTCTGTCACTGCACCACGCCTCACAGTCAATAATCCCACTTCACTCGATCACTTCCCCACATTTTGCTTAGTTCCTACATCTCAAACTCCACAGTCACCACATCACATTTTCCTAAGTTACTGTATCACACTCACAACATTTTCTGCATTTCAATCCCTCAAAACCTGCAGCCTACTCACCTCAGTCGGTACATTCGACACCCCGACCCGTCCGCATCTCACACTCCTTAGTGGTCTTCATTTTCAGCAGTAGCAGGAGCAGTGAGAGCGAGGACAAGGGGGCTGCAGGGGAGGCAAAGTTCCCTCGAAAAGGACAAAACTTGAGCATCAGCCACCGTCCTTTTTAGCAGCAGTGAGAGAGAAGGTAAGTAGGAGCGGTAAAATTGCACTCCGGGAAGTTGAGTGAACTGATACATTTGGGCAGCGGCTGCACCAGAAACACTACATCCACTCACCTTTCTCTACCTCCTCGAAACAAAACAAGGACTCTGTTGTATGTCAATAAGGTAAGTTTTTCTGTTACTTTTTTGTCGTGTGATTGGCATTGTTTACTTTTTTTCCATTTTCACTTATCGATTATTTGATATTCAAGCTGCAAAAACTGAGCTTAATATTAAAAATGCTGGGGGATCTCAGATCAATGTTATGCTTCTCTTGCTCAATATGGGACCTCAACTACGCAGCTGATGTCCTTGGCACCTTCAAGTCCAGAAAATGTGTCCAGGTACACATCTTGTTAGACCGCATGAAGGTTCTGGAACTGTGGATGGACTCACTTGGGAGCACCCGCGATACTGAGCAGGTCATAGAGTTAACATTTAGCGAATTGGTCACTCTGCAGATTACAATTACTGAGGGAGAAAGGTAATTGGTGACCAAAAGGCAGAGAAAGAACAGGAGGCAAATGCAGATGTCCCCAACAGTCACCTCCCTCGCTACCGTTTTGGAGAGGTGGCTTACCGGGGAAAGCAGTAGTAACCAGTTTCAGGCCAGTTGCCTGTGCTATATAGAATGGTGGGAAAATGATGTGAAGGGCGGTGGTCATGCGGGATACAACTTTAACGGGCGTAGTTAGGCAAATCTGTGGTCACATTTGAAATGCCCGAATGATATGTTGCCTCCCAGGTGCACAGGTAAGGGATGACTCAGAGTGACTTTAGGACAATCTGAAGGGGAATGGTGAACAGCCAGCTGTCGTGGTGCATATAGGCAAAAATCAAAGAGGTAAGAAAAAAGGGATGAGGCCCTAAAAACAGAATTAGAAAGTCGCCACAGTGGTAGTAATCACCGGACTGCTGCCAGTGCCACGTGCTAGTCAGAGTACGAATGACAGAAAAATCTAGACGAATGCGTGGCTTGAGAGATATTGCATAGAGACGGATTCAGATTTTTGAGGCATTGGAACTGGTCCTGGCGGAGGTGGACTATTGCAAATTGTATGGTCTACACCAGTGCCAGACTGGAACCAACGTCCTCGGGGGTGCTTTTGCTAATGCTGTTGGGGAAGGGTTTAAATTGATGTGGCAGGAGATAGGAAGCAAATGAGGGGGTTAGTGGACATTAAGGAGGTAGTAACTAAAGCCTGTAAGGAACTACATCATGAAGTCAGCATGACTAAAGGCAATTGCAGGCGGGAGCAGATGAATGCAAACAAACTGCTGGTCTGAGGTGCATTTGTTTTAATGCAAGAAGTGTAGGAGGTAAGGCAAATTACTTTGGGCTTGGATTAATACCTGGGAGAATTATGTTACTGCAATTACTGAGACTTTATTGAGGGAAGGGCATTATTGGCAACTAAATATCCAAGTCAATTGATGCTACAGGCTGTATAGAGAGAGGTAAAAGGGAGAAGTTGCATTACGGGTCAGAGAGGATATCACATCTGTCCTGAAGCAGGGCACTATGGAGGAATCTAACAGTGATGAAATATGGGCAGAGCGCAGAAACAGTAATGGTGCAGTAACAATACTGGGGTTGTATTGCAGGCCTCCCAACTCCAAGCTTGAGATGGAGCTTCAAATATGAAGAGAGATCATTGGAAGGTGTAGGATCATCAGGGTGATGGTAATAGTAGATTTTAATTTTCCCAACTTTGACTGGGATCAAATTAGCTTTGGAGGTCTTGATGGACTAGAATTTGTAAGGAGCATCCAGGAAGATTTTCCAAACAATATGCGAACAGTTCATCTCTGGAATGGGGCATACTGGACCTGCTGTTAAGAAATGGGCCTGGTCAGGAGGTTCAAGTTTCAGTAGGGATTACTCTAAACATAGTGATCTCAATTCCATAACTTTTAGAACACTCATCAACAAAGGTGAGGGTGTTCGTAAAGGACTAGTGCTAAATTGGAGGAAGGCTTACAAAACCAAAATTCAGCAGTCGCTGGGGAACGTAGATTTGGAGCAGTTATTAGACGGTAAATCCACATCTGATACGTCGGAGGCTTTTCAAAAGAAGTTGGTTAGAGTTCAGGAAAGATCGTTTCCTGTGAAAATGAGATATGGAAATGGCAAGATTAGGGAACCATGGATGGGAGGTGTAATTTTGAGTTTGGCAAAGAGGAATTTTGATGGATACATAAGTTCTAGGCAACTGAAGACAGATGAAGCCATGGAAAAATCTTTGGGAAGATCAGACCAATCTGTAATGCGAAATTAAGAGGGCTAAAAGTGATCATGATATATTCTTAGCAAGCAGGGTTAAGGAAAACCCCAAAACTTTTTATTCATATATAAGGAGCAAGAGGGTAACTAGGGGAGGCGTTGGCCCACTCAAGGACAAAGGAGGAAGGATATGCATGCAGTCAGAGAAAATGCGTGAGATTCTTAATGAATAATTTGCACCAGTATTCCCTGAGGAGAGGGACATGGCGGATGTTGAGGATAGGTATAACTATGCAATTACTATAGGTCAAGTCGACATAAGGAGGGAGGAAGTATTGTGTATTCTAAAAGGCATTAAGTTGGACAAGTCCCCAGTTTCAGATGGGATCTATATCCCGCGATGGCATGCTTGTCACAGTTGTGGTCAGCAAGAGTAACTGTGAGCCTTTTCAAGTCAGATCAGGAGGAAAATAGGGATACGTGATTACCCCAAATTTAGTCACCATCTTTAATGTGACAAGTATCCACATTATCTCAGGAATCGAAATTGTATACAGAACAGGTGGCAGATTCTTTAATCTTGCCTGTCGTGATTCCAAAAAACAAGACATCGATGAGTTCACTCATCAGGCTCCAATATGCAGATGACAACAGTGTTGCAGCACTCTCAGAAAACCACCGACAACAGCTCCTGACTGCTTTCAGGCGTGCGTACGTGACGCTTGGATTATCATCAATTCTATAAAGATTCAAATCGTATACCAATAGTCACCACCTGAGACAAATCGTATAGAACAATCAATGCAACTTGACAAGAAATCCCTGGAAAACTTAGAATACTTTCCATATCTTGCAAGTAACCTGTCCTCCAAAATTGATCTTAATAACGATATCTAACATCGTCCTAAATGAGCTGGAAAAAGATTTACGGATGTCTCCAAACATGAGTCCTTCATGATTGCTCTATCCAGACAGACCCAAAATGTGAGCGTGCAAAGTGGTGGTGATCTCAACGATCTTGTATGCATCAGAAACTTGGACAACATACCGACAACATCTGAAGGCATCTGAAAAGTTCCTCAACATTGCCTCCGAAACATCTTCAATAATTGTTGCAAAGATAGTAAAACCAACATCAGCGGGCTGAATGAGGCTAAAACAATAAGCATTGAAGCCTATGTTATCAAGAACCAGTTAAGATGCAGTGGTCATGTTTTCTTGATGAAAGATGAACATCTACTGAATTAAATCTCCTACTCCTAGCTTGAAGAAGGCAAACATAAGACAGGCGTACTCCAGAAGAGATTCAAGGATATTTTAATAACCAAGGTGAAGAAATTTAACACCCATATGAACAACTGGGAAACCAATGCCCAGGACAGGAAACTCTGACAAACCATCATCCGATAAGGAGCATCAACTTTCGAAACCAACAGATGTGCAGAATTAGAAGAAAAGAGAAGAAACATGAAAACAAGGCTGTCATACGCAAAGCTCGTTCTGCCATCTGGACTACATGCAGTGAATGTGGAAGAATTTTCAAAGCCACGTTGGAACTCATAACCCACCTGAGAGCCCATAAGAAGATCAACGGATTGAAACCCACAATCCTCAGACTCGAGGGAGGGCACAACGATTGGGAAGTGTATCGATCAGGCTAGAGTCAGTGTGAGTCTCTTTACAGTCAGTGAATAGCGATTGGGAGGTGTTTGGATCACACAGAATCACTTTAAGACTCCTTTCTGTCAGCACGTAGTTAGTGGGAGGTGCGTAAATGAGACCAGAATCACTGCAAGACTCTTGTAGTCAGCGCATAGTAATTGGGAGGTTTGTGGATCAGCTCGAATCACTGTGAGACGATTTACAATCTGTGTATAGCGATTCGGAGTGTCCAGGTGAGGCCGGAATCACTGTGAGACTCTTTACAGTCTGCATATAGTTATTAAAAGGTTTGTAGATTACAGCAGAATCACTGCGAAACTCTAACTATCTGGGTATTGCTAAGTGTTGCAGATCAGGTCAGAATCACTGTGAGACTCTTTACAGACAACATTTGGTATTGGGAGATGTGCAGATGAGCCCAGAATCCATGGGAGACCCTTTTCAGTGAGTTTATAATTATTGGGATGTGCGCTGATGAGGTCATAATGACAATGAAATTCGTTATGAGCGAAAATGAGTATTGCAGATGCAGGAGGTTAGAGTCGAGAGAGTTGTGCTGGAAAAGCACAGCAGGTCAGGCATCATCCGAGGAGCAGAAGAACCGATGTATCGGGCCAAAGCGCGATTCCTGATGAAGGATTTTTTTGCCCAAAACGTCGAATTTTCCTGCTCCTCGGATGCTGCCTGATCCGCTGTGTTTTACAGGACCACACTCCTAATCCAGTGTAAATCTCAGATAGCCTCCTTCTTCAAAGACAGCAATTTCCCTTTCCACATGGTCGACGATGCCATCCAGAGCATCTCATCCACTTCCCGTACCTCTGCCTTCAACATTCACCCCTCCAAACTCAACAGGAAAAGAACACCCTGTTGCTCAACTTCCATCCAACCAAATCTCCAGATACAATGCATTACCTTCCCCTATTTGTGCCACCTACAAACAGACCCCACCACCAGGGATATATTTCCCTCCCCACCCCGATCTGCGTGCCAAAAAGAACATTCCCCTTGTGACTCCTTTGTCAGGTCCACGCCACTGAACAACCCACCCTCCACTCCTGGCACCTACTCCTCCCACCACAAGAATTGGAAAAGCTGCACCCTCATATCCATCGGAGTTTTACCTGCACTTCCACACACGTTGCCTACACTATCTGTTGTTCCTGATGTCTCCTCGACACTGGGGAGACCGGACGCCAATGCGCGGAACACTTCAGAGGATATCTCTGGAACACCCGCACTAACCAACCCCACCACCCCGTGGCTGAACAGTATAACTCCCCTTCCCACTCCGCCATGGATATGCAGGTCCTGGGCCTCCTCCACCACCAAACCTTAACCACCCGACGCCTGGAGGAAGAAAGACTTAACTTTGATCTTGGGATCCTTCAACACACATAGGATCCATGTGTATTTCAC
Source organism: Hemiscyllium ocellatum (assembly GCF_020745735.1). Lineage (NCBI taxonomy): Eukaryota > Metazoa > Chordata > Chondrichthyes > Orectolobiformes > Hemiscylliidae > Hemiscyllium > Hemiscyllium ocellatum. The sequence continues at coordinate 94,934 of NW_026867606.1, forward strand.
CAGTTTTCTCATTTTCCCTCTTTCAAATTATCCCAGTTCCAACCTTCCTAATCAGCACCGCCCCATCCTACCTGTCCAACTTCCTTTCCATCTATCTGCCCCACCCTCCTCTCAGACAAATCGTCTCCAAACCTTCTTTCATCTACCTATCACATTATCAGCTACCTTCCCCAATCCCATCCCTTTCCCATTTATCTTTCAGTTCCCTTGGACCACAAGCCTCACTCCTGATGCAGGGCTTACACAAGAAATGTCAATGTTCCTCTGATGCTGCCTGACCTGCTGTGCTTTTCCAGCACCACATTCTCAACTCTGACTCCAGCATCTGCAGTCCTCACTTTCTCTCTAGCGTTAATATATCCAGAAATTTCCCCACCAGACATCTTATGAAGCTGCTCTGTAATTTTATCCCTGGGACATATGCAGCCCCGCAGTGCTCTGGCAATATTTCCACGTACAAGGAAAAATTAAAAAAAAAGAATATTTATAATCCGTCCGTCAGTAACCCTCATCTATTCCACTGAGACTGAGTAAATATTCCATTTTACTACGAAATGAAATGCTATGTAAGGAAGGGGTTAACTGAGCTTCTTTATTCGGTGACTGTGATTCATGTCAGTCTCCATGGATTCTAATTATCCCAGTGGAGAGTTCACATCTTTTAATGATAAATGGGCACCGTTCAATGTGTTATCCCATAGTACGAGTGGGAACATCATCAACAGCACTAACAGGGATAAGCAGCTCCAGATGGAGAAGGGGAGAAGAGATCATAGCCTGAGAACATTAGACTGGAATGTTCCAACAATGGACAGGGGTTTATCCAATGATATTTCATCCCTTTTGATAAATTATATTTGGTATCCATTATCATGGCGGATCCATTCTGTTCTTTGCATTATTCAATATTTTTATTATCCTTTCCTGTCTATCGTTGGTGTCCCTGGTAAGTCTCACCGTCGAGCTATGTTTTTTTTCTAGAATTCAGTTATGACTGCGTTACTGTTCTTTCATATAGTCTTCACTTCTTGTGACTATTATTGTTCATGTTGAGACTCTGAATCCAAATATTGATTCCACAGACCACTATTAACTGCATCAGTGAACTTGTTCAGTTACTTTCTCCCTCCTTGCTTCTGACAGTGTTACTCATGGGTCTCTATGTTGACCTACTCAGTTTCAGATGTGAAACATTGTCTAACTGTCCTTGTTATTTAAATATTTGGAGTGTGGAGGTCATTGCCCTCTATTACGTTTATAAACTCTGTTTCCTTCCTGGGACTCCATCCCATCCCTGGCCAATATCTTTTATTTTCAATTTCATTTCTGGGACTTGGGAATCCCTGGCTGGCCAGCATTAATAGCCATTTCCTATCTGCCCTTGAGAAGGTGATGATGAGCTGCATTCTTGAATCGCTGCAAACTACCTGCTGTGGGTTGACCCACAATGCCATTAGGGAAGGCATTCCAGAATTCTGCCCCAAGGACTGTGAAGGAACACCGGTATATAACCAAGTCAGGCTAGTGAGTGGCTTGGAGGGGAACTTGCAGATGGTGTTTGACACAGACGAATCACAACTTTGGTGCTCCGTTTGGCCATGAACTGATTCCTGACACCATGCCCTGACCATTATTAACTTTAACTACATTGCTCCAGAATATACTTCACTGGCTTGACCCATCTGCTGTGAAATACAGTCTCGATGAGCTCTAAAATACAGTCTCAGTAATGACAACAAACGGCTGCTGACACTGTCAGGTTGAAACCTGCAGAAGCAAATCTGATTCGAACTCACACCAAAATCCCATCCATCTGACAGTCCTGTGCACGCTGATCTATATCACTATTTTTTCTGCAATGTCTTTATTTTAATATTCTCAAGCAGTTTAACTCATTTGTCCATGAAACTTCCCTCAGTCTTCCTGTGTCGATTATCCAAATCCCTGCCAATTGTTCACACTTAACTTGATTTCCTTTTAGTGTATTTTCTCTCAAGCAATGATTTTCACATTCAACCACCCCAAATGCATGCCCACCCCCCCACAAACACACACACACACACACACACACACACACACACACACACACACACACACACACACACACACACACACACACACACACACACACACACAGTTTACTGATCAATAGACTAGCATAGCCTGCACAGCTCTCCTTGTTTGTATGTCATCTTCTTGCAGTTTATGTTGTTTGAAGTGTTCTGTGAAGCAAGTTCAGAATTTGATATAATAAACCATTTGAGCTGATCTGAAAATACTTTTATTCAATATTCTCATTATTGTAATTTTGGTCAATCCTTCAATTAGTCCCACTATCCAGTCTTTTTTCTCCTTACTTCCACAACATCCTCTCAGTTAATTAACTGTCTGTTGTTGGCTTTAATGTGAACCTCTCTGTCCTTCTGTATCTTTCCCTGGCCTTGGTTTTTGGCTCCCCAGTGTATCGAGTGCTGATATTGTGAAGCTCAGAAACAGTGAAATGGTGTGTTTTGTGCACCCTTGTGTTCCATGTGGTGTTCCATGTCGGGGTGGGGGTGTGTGTCGGGTTGATGTTCACTTCTCCAGTGTGTCCCATGTCGTGTTCCATATCGGGTGGGGGTGTGTGTCGGGTTGATGTTCACTTCCCAGTGTGTCCCATGTGGTGTTCCATGTCGTGGTGGGGGTGTGTGTCGGGTTGATGTTCACTTCCCAGTGTGTCCCATGTGATGTTCCATGTCGGGGTGGGGATGTGTGTCGGGTTGATGTTCACTTCCCAGTGTGTCCCATGTGGTGTTCCATGTCGGGGTGGGGGTGTGTGTCGGGTTGATGTTCACTTCCCAGTGTGTCCCATGTGGTGTTCCATGTCGGGGTGGGGGTGTGTGTCGGGTTGATGTTCACTTCCCAGTGTGTCCCATGTGATGTTCCATGTCGGGGTGGGGATGTGTGTCGGGTTGATGTTCACTTCCCAGTGTGTCCCATGTGGTGTTCCATGTCGGGGTGGGTTATGTGTCGGGTCGATGTTCACTTCACAGTGTGTCCCATGTGATGTTCCATGTCGGGGTGGGGATGTGTGTCGGGTTGATGTTCACTTCCCAGTGTGTCCCATGTGGTGTTCCATGTCGGGGTGGGGGTGTGTGTCGGGTTGATGTTCACTTCCCAGTGTGTCCGATGTCACTCCATGTCGGGGTGTGTCGGGCTGTTGTTCATTTTCTGGTGTGTCCCATGTGGTGCTCCATGGACAGCGGTGTGTGTGTCAGGCTCTTGTTCACTTCCCGGTGTATCCCATTTGCTGCTCCATGTTGGATAGGGGTTTCAGCAGCTTTGACTTACGTTTTTGAAAGATGGTTTTTGCCTGTCCACGAAACGTCTGATGTCTGTGTTTGTCCCTCTGAGTTGACCGTGTGGTCAGAAACAAGGAAGCCCCTTAAGTATTATTGTAAAGGACCAGGTATCTAACATCTCTGACAATGCTCCCACCATAAAAATAGGTTATTGTCTCATTTTCCTTAAAGAGAGATCTTAAGGGCCGAACTGCCTAGTGCAAACGGCTGAAGTAAGTAACTTAGGAGGCTTTTAGATTATTTTTTAAAATAAATATTGATAACAGTGGCCAGCTCTCACAGACCAGGCTTTCCAGTATTTCTGAGTTTAACAGTCCACAGATGCTTGCAGTTGGAGGAAGGTTGGATGCTTCAGTAAATGATCCCTCACTGCTATTCTCTCTGAAATCTACCTTGATGCTGTGTCCTCCTGGATTGGAGAACTGCACGCAAGATTGTTTGGCCTTGGATGTGTCTTTTTGCCAAGGGATGAGTTTATGGGATGTAAGTACATTGGAACAGTTCATGAGTAGACGGTACTATATCTATTGTTCTGCAATATTTTCCAGTAGTTAAGTTATTCTAAACTCCTCTTCTTTTTGTGTGTGTTTTTATTAGAGGGTTTAAATAAATTGTGTTTTGCTTAAAGTTGAGTGGTTTGACCAGCCGCATCACATCTGCCTTTACGATAGGGTAGTGGGGTGGCACGGTGGCACGGTGGTTAGCACTGCTGCTTCTCAGCTCCAGGAACTTGAGTTCAATTCCTGCTTACGACTGGGTGCAGTTTGCACATTGTCCCTCTGTCTGCATGGGTTCGATTTGGGTGCCCTGGTTTCCTCCTACAATCCAAAGATGTGTAGGTCAGATGAGTTGGTCATGTTAAATTGCCCACCGTGTTAGGTGCATTAGTCAGGGGTAAACGTGGGGTTGGTTGGTTCGGTCTGCGATGTGGACTTGTTGGGGCTCTTTCCATACCGTTGAGAATCTAAACTAAGACAAGGTTGGTGTCCAGGCAGCCGTCTTAAAGTATTTTATGGCAATCTACTCTGGTCCATAACAAATTGGAGACACTTGTCCGGTTCGAAATCAATAATTCCAAATTTGCTTTAGGATTAGAATCCCTACAGAGTGGAAGCAGGACATTTGGTTCTACAAGTCCACACGACCCTCCGAAGAGAAAGCAACCTACATAAATTCGACTCTCCTATGACTCCATATTTACCCCTGACTAGTGCAACTAACCTACCTATCGCTGAACAGTACGGTCCATTTAACATGACCATTTCGCCTAACCTGAATATGTTTGGGCTGTGGGAGCAAAATGGATCATCTGGAGAAAACCCACGCAAGGACCGGGACTATGTGCACAGGGAGATTGCTGTGCTCAACGGCAGCGCCATGTAGTTGTTAGTGTCTTCTGGTCGGGGTGTTGAATTCGGTTCGTTTGTACAGTGCTTTGCGTAGTAATGGCTATTTCTGTCTGTAAGAGTCCTCTTTGTGTAGAGCAAGTGAAGTTGGAGATTTTACAAAAGATGTGCAAGGCAAAGCTGTTAGAATTGGTAGACAAGCTGGAGGTGGGATTGTGTTTGTCTGTGAGAAAATGAGAGATAATTACAGCTGTAGCTTGGCAGTGGAAACACCATCAGAACCTTTGGAAATGGCGGGAATTCATTTGCAGATGAGGCAGCTTGAACACAAAAAGTAATTGAGACCGTTTGAAATAAGGTTAAAAGTAGAACTTAAAGAAATGGAAAGGAAAGGAGAAGAAAGACAGAAAAGGAAAAACAAAACCAGAAAGCGAGAGAGTTTCAACTTCAAAAGTTAGCAATTTGAGAGGAAAGTCTTTTATCAGGGCGGAGATGAAGATAGACAGAAGGTTGGATAAGGAGGATAGTGAGGCTGAGCAACCCGACGGTTGCCAAAGGCCTGATGGGGATCTGTTTAAATACAAATAGGCATTGCCTAAATGTGACGAGAAGAATGCAGAAGTTTTTTCAATTTCATTTGAGAAAGTGGCCACACGATTGCAGTGGCCACTGGTCATGTGGAGTTAATTGCTCCAAACAGAGCTGGTACGTATAAGGAGTAAGGTAGTTGCATTCTTATTGGAAGAGGTATCTGGCCAGTATGAGGAGGCGAAGAAAATATCTGAAGTGCATATGAACTTGTGCCAGAAGCTTACAGACTGTGTTTTAGAATCGAAACTTGCATCCCTGGTTAAACATACATTGAGTTTGCAAGGATCAAACAAAGCAGTTTTGAAAGATGCATCAGGGTATTAAAAAGAGAGCAACCTATGACACTCTTAGAGAGATTCTTACTTTGGAGTCATGAGAACTCGTGGGGAAGAGGCAAAGAAATAAAATGGCAAGATTAAAAGCTGAAATGTTTAATGATCATTAGATTAGATTAGACTTACAGTGTGGAAACAGGCCCTTCGGCCCAACAAGTCCACACCGACCCGCCGAAGCGCAACCCACCCATACCCCTACATTTACCCCTTACCTAACACTACGGGCAATTTAGCTTGGCCAATTCACCTGACCCGCACATCTTTGGACTGTGGGAGGAAACCGGAGCACCCGGAGGAAACCCACGCAGACACGGGGAGAACGTGCAAACTCCACACAGTCAGTCGCCTGAGTCGGGAATTGAACCCGGGTCTACAGGCGCTGTGAGGCAGCAGTGCTAACCACTGTGCCACCGTGCCGCCCACTAGTTGGACCATAAATCAAAGTTTGGATCCTGGGAGGGTGTGCGAGGAATGCACAAGTTCTTAAAATATATTCCTATGTGTAAGGTTTAGAGGCAAAGGCCAGGAGTAGCAGGTAAAGGAGTTACAGCATCAGAGGAACAGGTGCATGTAAATCCTTCAAGCTGAGACAAGAGGAGATATGACATTGAGAATGACTATTGGTGGGATGAGAAGTGCTCCATTATGTAACATGTGGTTGGCAAGTCCAGTGGAAACATCAACAGAAATAGTTCACAACTGGGAAGGAGGCCTTGAGCTTGTTGTTGGCGTGACAATATTTCAGCATTCAAATTTCTATGGCGTGTCTGAGACAAATCTACATATCCTGATTACAACGCCTGAACATTTTTAGGGAAATTTAGGGAGAAAACTTCCAGTCTGTTCAGATAGAGCTATTATTGTTGCCATTCAATTTGTAAGTTACACAGGTGACAGGACAAGACCCCATACTTACTGCCAAGTTGTCAAGATTTGAATGAAGAAAAATTGAGGCGTTCTGTAGCAGAAGTAAACTGACTGAAATAGAATTGGTTTGCGAAAGTTTGCATGCTTAGTGTCAATGCAATATAAAAGTTTTGTAGTCTACACAAACAGGAAGAATAAAGGGTTTATAAGGAGGCCATCTTTGTATATTGGTGGTTCTTTTTTTTTCAAACGGCAAGTTGTGACAGTGCTGTCACGTTAAAAATGTTATTTTCTCTTGAAGTTTTTAAAAAGAGGTCTTAGAGGCAGAGATGCCGAACTGACGCCTGAAAACAGCTTAAGTAAATAACTGAGAAGGCCTTTAGGTTTTATTAAAACGTTGGTAACAATGGATCGGCAATGGCCAGCTGTCCCAGATCAGGTCTTCTCGTGTTGTTTTTATTGCAGCATTCAGAAGCTGCTTGGGATTCCAGAAGGGCTGGACGTTTCAATACATGTTCCTCAGCTGTTATGTTCTCTGAAAACTCTCTTAAAGTTGCTTCTTCCAGGATTGGAGAACTACACATAAGATTCTGTGTTTGAATTTACCTTTATGCCAGGGGGTGTGTTTATGGGATGTTCCTGTATTAGCGCAGTTAATTAGGAGAAGGAACTGTATCTATTGCTAGCATTGGTGTTCCAGTAGAGAAGCTTTACCCAATTGTTCTTCTCTTTGATTGTGTTTTAATTGGAGCGTTTGACTGGATTGCATTTTGCTTAACATTGAGTGGGTTGACCAGTTGCAACATCTGGAACAAACAGTTCGCATCTATGTTTAAAATAGGAAAAGTTAGGGTCTAGGCTGCCTTCTTAAAATATTTTGATGGGGCCTGGTCATGTCCATAATATTTGTAGCTGAGGATATTCTGACTGACTCCTTTTATTTAAAAGTTAGTGGAGGGGCTGGGGATAGTTTTCTGGAGGTTGTGCTGTGAACTGCCTCAGACATTCAGGGAGACCTTCGGATTTGGTGACCTAACTCTGGATGGAGCATGGGGACAATAGTTACAGCATCTGTGCTGTAACATGAACACCAAATGGAGCAGAGGCTGTCCCTTTCTTACACGGCTCCAAACACCCTCCCCCTCACTACTCCCCACCGCCAACCAGCCACATCAAAATATCCCGTGTGTACTGAGAGCAACAGGACTACTGGGAATGTCAAGGAGCAGACCATCAGGGAGATGGACCAACACGTTTCATGTCTGAATAGGTTCGAGTGAACCCTCCAGAACACATTGTATCACTATGTCATGTGATCCCTCTCCATTTCAGTAACGTACTGCCTGCCATTCTTCCTGAAACATCTGGCAGGTTATACATTCCGTTATACACCACTGGCAAGGTATTATTCATTGATTTTACCTGTCCATATCAATTTGCAGACTCTCCACATTCTCTTGATAATTTAATGCCTTGCTTATATTACTGTCATCATCAAACCTAGCAGCAGTACATCTGTTCTGTCGTCCTGATCACTGATATAGATTGTAAACATTTGAGGACCCAGCACTGGTCTCTGTGTGACTCCACTGCTTACGTTCTGTCAAACTGATTAATATTGATTTTTCCAGAGTGCCTGCTTCCTGTTTGCTAACCAGTCCTCCCCCATTCCTGTGGAGCACAGTCGAAGGGCTGAATAAGAACGAGGAACAATCCAGCCACTCGAGCCTGTTCCGCCATTGAATACAATCATGGCAGATATCATCGCCGGCTCAGTTCCATTTCTCTGCCTGCTCTCCATATACCTTCATTTACTCAATGTCCCAGCGTCCTCTGCACAGTGGGGCAGTGAATTACACAGATTCATAACCCATTGGGAGAAATAAGTTCTCTTCACCTCTGTTTTGCATCTGCTCTGCCTAATCCTAAAACTATGATCTCTTGTCCTAGTTTGCCCACCTGAGGAAATATCCACTCCACACCGACATTGTCAATCACCTTTAACATCCTCCAGACCTCAATGAGGTCTTCTCTCATTCTTCTGAACCCGGAGTGTATCGGCCTGTACTGCTCAAACTCGCTTCAAAAGACAAATTCATCTCTGGAATCAATCTAATGAACTTGTTCTGAAATTACTTGGTTGTAGCAATATCACTCCTGCAGTCAGGACAACAAAGTTGAACACAGTACGTCAGTTTCCGTCTCCCTAATACCTTGCAGAGTTGCAGTAATTCTTCCCTCCCTTAAAACTATGTTCTTATACAAGTAAATGCTGAAATTGCACTTGCCTTTCTCATTTCCTGCTGTATCTGCATGCGAGTTTTCTGTGTTGTGCACATGGACATTCAGATGCCTCTGCACGTAAGCACTCTGAAGTTTATCGCCATTTCCATAACATTCCTCTGATCAGAATGGGTAATCTCATATTATTCACGTTAAACTTTTGCTGCCAGATGTTGGCACATTCATCTAAACTCTTCATGTCCACTTATAATTTTTCTACATTTTCATTACATCAACCTACCTTTCCACTTGTTTTAGTGTCAGCTGAAAGTGTGGCTGTAGTATTTTCTCTCCTCTTATCCAAGTAATACAATGGATGGTAAATTGTCGGGGCATGTGGTCTGAACTCTATGGAAACCCAAAAGTTGCCAACCACTAACAAAACAACTGATCCATCTCTCTGCATGTTGTTGGTTCACCAGCCCTCTATCCAGGCGAATGACCTCCTCCCAAACCCGTGTCCTTTGATTTTACAGCTTAATATTTTGTGCACCGTTTAATCAATCCCTTTTCAAAGTCTAGGTACATTACTTCTCCAGGATCCCTATTGTTTACTTTGCTTGGCACATCTTTTTAAAAATTGGAGCAAACAAATGCTTTAAAAATCATGCTGATTCTGATGTATTCATATTTTACTTTGCAAATCCCCTGGTGTTAATTAAGTAATAACGGATTCTCACAATTTCCCTTAATTCCCAAGAGTTTGCTCACAACTTTTTGGTGACAAGTGAAGATGATTATCCTAATTCCTAACTTTTTGTAACCTCCATGTTCCCTTTCTCGTGTTCCTGTGTAACAGGCACAAAGCTTTAAAAGATCTGCTCCAATCGCTGTGTAATAAGCATCAGTGTCTGAATGGATTCATTTAATTCCTGGTTGACACACTCAATGGGCTGAATGTCCCCATGGTGTTCGTGCATTATACTCTCGATGGCCGGAATGTCCTGATCTACAGATTCAAGATCTGCTTCTCCTCCTTCTGATAATACGTCAGAAGCCGGAGGGATTGTGGAATCTGTTGTGGTTATGTTCGCCAAGCTGGGAGTTTGTGTTGCAAACGTTTCGTCCCCTGTCTAGGTGACATCCTCAGTGCTTGGGAACCTCCTGTGAAGCGCTTCTGTGATGTTTCCTCCGGCATATATAGTGGCTTGTCTCTGCCGCTTCCATTTGTAAGTTCTTGCTGTCTGCTGCAGTGGCCGGTATATTGGGTCCAGGTCGATGTGTTTGTTGATAGAATCTGTGGATGAGTGCCATGCCTCTAGGAATTCCTGGAGTTCTCTGTTTGGCTTGCCCTATAATAGTAGTGTTGTCCCAGTCGAATTCATGTTGCTTGTGATCTGCGTGTGTGGCTACTAAGAATAGCTGGTCGTGTCGTTTCGTTGCTGGTGACACGACAAGCAGTCCTTAGAAGCCACACACGCAGATGACAAGCAACATGAATTCGACTGGGACAAAACTACTATTATAGGGCAAGCCAAACAGAGAACAGCCAGGGAATTCCTAGAGGCATGGCACTCATCCACAGATACTATCAACAAACACATCGACCTGGACCCAATATATCGGCCACTGCAGCGGACAGCAAGAACTGACAAACGGAAGCGGCAGAGACAAGCCACTATAAATGCCGGAGGAAACATCACAGAAGCGCTTCACAGGAGGATCCCAAGCACTGAGGATGTCACCTAGACAGGGGACGAAACGTCTGCAAGACAAACTCCCAGCTCGGCGAACAGGACCACAACAACGAGCCCCCGAGCTACAAATCTTCTCCCAAAGATTGTGGAATCTTCCTGTTGCTGTACAACATTTTGAGGGGCTGAACGGTCTCTTCATATTCCTTCACAACAGGATCGAGATACTGAACAATCACCTCCTGCATCCCCGAAATGGGTTCGATGAAGTGATTTGTCTCCCCCTGTTCCCGTACAACAGAACATGGGTGAATTACCTCCACCTTTCCATAAGTCTCAAATAATTTTATCTCCTTCTTTATTTCTTGTGCTGAATGGCCTCCTGTTATTCTAGTGTACCCATTTCTTCCAGTTTCTGTGTTAGAGACTTGAGGAGGCTGAATGGATTGATCCTGTTGCTGCATCACAGGATACTGGTGCCACATGGCCTACTCTGTGTGCAGTGTTATAGACTCGAGGAGCTGAGTGGCCTCCTCCTGTAACTGTATATCAGGCACCAGGGGCTGAATAACCTCGTCCTGTTCTATTGCAACAGGGTCGAAGGCCTGAATATCCTCCTGCTGTTCCTGTATAACAGGCTGGAGAAGTGGAATGAGCTGTATAATTGGCTTCTGTTGCTGACTCTTTCCGGTGTTCTATTTAAAAATAAGATAATCTTTTATTCTTGCAAACTCTAATGCGTATTAGATCAAACTGATCATCCTTTCCTTATAAGTTAACGCCTTCATTGCGGGAATTAGTTGAAGGTACAATTTCTGAGCTGCTTCCAATATAACAATATCCTTTCTTCAGTAAGGAGGCGAAATCTGTAAACACTACTCCAGGTGTGATATGATCAAGATCTTGTACAGCATCAACAACGCTTTACTAGCCTGATGTAAAGTTCCCTCCCAGGTTAGAGCAGTCTCAGCTGTCTGGGGGAATGCATAGTAGTGTTGAAAAGTCTCTGTAAATTTTGTCACAAGCTCTCAGATGTTAAGAAGGAGGTCTCTGCAGGGTCGACAGGCCTATGTTTCCCGTTCCCTTTTCCAATACTGAGATTGGTGCTGGATGTTCTGTCTGGGTTTATCCTTTAAGACCTCGGAGCAGTTTGATACAATAGAGTGTCTTGCTTGGCTGTTTAAGAGACCATTGAAGAGTTTATCACATGTCTGTGTGTCTGAAGTCACTTTTAGACCAGAGCAGAAAACATGGGAAATTCACTTCCTGAAATTACATTGGGGAAGCAAATTGGTGTTTGCAATCGACATTGGCTTCAGGTCACTGTTACTGACACCAGATTTTAGATCCCCACATTTTATTTATTATTTTTAACTTCTACCAGCTGCCAGAGCATTTGAATGGTCTGGATTAGTAATGCAGTGACATTTCCACAACATCACCATCTCAACATGGGGACCTATCGTAAATCACAATGAGCTGGTTATTTCTGTGCTTATTGACAGCTCAGCCAAAAGTAACTCCCACCAATTTAACTACCGTGATGGAACTGAGGGAGTGATATTGGTCATACTCTAATTATTCTCCTCTTATGGAGCTTGTCATAGTAATTTTCCACATTGCAAATAGATATCAGGGTTGGAACTGGAATGAAAGAGCTTCTCGAGGAACATGGTTTGTTGTACATTGCTTTGTCGTATCTATTGTGTTCAGATGTTTCTCATGTCAATTAGAGCGAATCAGATTTTTTGAAAACTGCCATCTGTGATTCTGTGGGCATCCTGACGAGGTGAAGTGGATCATAGACTCAACATTTCTGGCTGAAAATGGTGTGAATGCTACATCATTGTCTTTTCCACTGATGTGCAGGGTTGTTCCATTATTTAGGATGGGGACATGTGTATGACACTCTCCTGCAGTGAGTTGCTTTATCAATTGATGACTGGATGTGGCAGGACTGCATAGCTTCGATTTGATCTGTTAGTCTTGGGATCATTAGGCCCTCTCTATCAGATGTAAGTTCTGCAGTTTGGGATGTAACCAGTCAAGTGCGGTAGCTTTATGGTTTGCCATCAGTTCTAGGTACACATTGTTCTGACCCTGGCATGTTTACCCACATGCGTCATTGGACCATAGATCAGCTTACTGATAATAGAAGACTGAGGGATTATCCCGGGCAAGAAGTTACAGATTATAGTTAAATATAATTCTGCTTTTGTTGTTGCTGTGGTTTACAGCAGCACATTTAATACAGGATTTGAGCTGCAATATCTCCAATGCAGTTCAGCTGCCTGTCCCCCAGTTCACACCGAGACCCATTCACCCATCAGCCCTGTATTTAGTGACCTACTCAGGGTTCTCATGTGGTACACGTCCAATTTTATATTCTCATTCCACTGAGGGTCTCTCCATGGTGTCACACTTACAATTTGTCTCATTCCTCAACACCCTTTAATATATTCGTCTGAATACTTTGCTTTCCAGTATGTGCTACCTTCCGTGATTAGAGTGAATACATCTCCCTCTGTTTCTCTCCCTGACTAAGAGTAAGAGCTCTGTAAATGTCAGTGATGCCAGCCTCATGTAGTTTCAGAACCAATGAATTTGTGCATCTTGTGTTAGCGTTCACTTCCTGGTATATGGTGCACCAGGTTGAACAGGGGGGTTGAGCAATGTTGACAGACATCTTTGAAACGTCTTGAAAAACAGAAATTGCTGGAGTGGAGTGAAAGTAGAGTTAATCATTTGGGTCCAGTGACCGTTCTTCAAGGCCCACAATTTCTTTTTCTGTTCTGGTTTCAGATTCCAGTATCAATAGTTAATTGTTTTATTGAAAATGTGTTTTGTTAATTTCTGGAGAAACACAACAGATCTGGCAGCATCTGCGAAGACAGCGAAACAGAGTTAGCGTTTCAAGTCCAATGTGACTCTTTGTCAGAATAGAAAAAGGATTGAAAAATGAACTTTTAAATCCCTTGACAAAGATAGAGGAGGGGTGATGAGAAACAGAAGGTGTGGAGGCGCAATGCAACTGACGAATGGACTTTTGGTTGTGGTAAAAGAGTATCAAATGCGAAATGAGTATAAATTACATTGTGAATGGGGGGTGAAATGGTTTCCTTAACTGAGTGCAAAGACAAACGATTCACAAACAGGGTAAGTTCATTGGGAGACTAGGAGAAGGAATGTATAAAGATTGGAGAACAACCACACTGGGGTCAGGCTGTGGAAGTATGGAATTGAACTACAACTCCTTCAGGCTGCAACGTCCCAAAGTGTAAAGTGAGATGTTAATCGAGCTTCGGTTGTGCTTCATTGGAATATTGCAGCAGCCCAGGATCGAAATGTCAGCATGAGAGCAAAGTAAGTTACTGAAATGCGAAGCAAGGAGAGGGTCGGGGTTATTCCAACAGACAGAGAGTGGAAGTGTTCAACAACACACTCTCTGGTTAGTCTCCCAGTGTGAAGGAGACTGCATCCTCAGCAGCAATGACAGGAGACCGGATTGAAAGGATACAAGTGAAATGCTGTTTAATCTGGAATGTGTGTATTGGGTTGTTAAGAAATGAGGAATGAGTCAGCGATCTTTTCAAATGTCCAAATTTATTTCTTCTTATATGTAGACTACGTTTTCCACAACTTGGAGAGACTAAGTACTACAGGTGCAGGAGGCAGAGTTAATAAACCTGGAGTTGGATAAACACAATAGACCAGACAGAATCAGAGGAGCAATAAAGGCAATATATTGATCTTGGACCTTCCATCAGGACTGGCAAGGGGGAGGGGAGCCCAAAAATGGAGTGATGGGATACGGATGGGCGAAGGGTAGGTATGATGGTGGTAGGTACATGCAGGCATGGGGTTACTGTAATTGGTCAGTGGGAAGGGTGGAGCGGGTATTTGAATGAGAAGGTGGACAGATCTGTCTGGTCAGGGAGAAGGGACATGGGATAAGGCTGCAGATGGAGGGAGCTTGAAGCTTCTGCAGGCAACGTTGACGCCATTGGGCTATCAGCTACAAATGTAAACACTCAGGTGGTGTTCCCTGACAATGGACAGGCTATGGATGGGCATGTCGCCGGACGAGTGGGAGGGAGGATTTAAATGAATGGTAACTGGAAAGCCTAGTTGATTGTTTCGTGCAGAGCACTGATGCCCCACACAGAACCTGACCCTGGCCCACTGAGCTCATCTCCAACTCCCGATGTGGTCTCCTCTATGTCATGTAGACCAAAGGGAGATTCAGGGACATATTCATGGAGCATCTGCTCTTTGTACACTTTAACCAACTCAACATTCCAGTTGCTATTCATGTCAATTCCTTCACCCCACCCCGCCCTGCACATCCAGCGACAGGTCCATCCTTGGCCTCCTCTACTGTCAGAGTGAGGCAAAACAGCAACTGGGGAACACAATCTGATCTTTCAGCAGGAGAGCTTACAGTTTAATGGTCTCAATATTGACTTCACTATCTTCAAGATCTCTCCAACCACAGCCTTATCCCATGTTCCCCTTCCCTGACTTGACCTAATCTGTCCATCTTCCCATCCACATATCTGCTGCACCCTTCCCACTGACCAATAACAATATCCCCCTACTTGCATCACTTATCATCAGCTGAAAATGTGTTGCTGGTTAAAGCACAGCAGATTAGGCAGCATCTCAGGAATAGGAAATTCGACGTTTCGAGCATAAGCCCTTCATCAGGAATGGCTTATGCTCGAAACGGCGAATTTCCTATTCCTGAGATGTTGCCTGACCTGCTGTGCTTCAACGAGCAACACATTTTCAGCTGTGATCTCCAGCATCTGCAGACCTCATTTTTTACTCACTTATCATCATCCCACCTACCCTTCCACCAGCCCCACGCCCCTCCCTCTATTTACTCTCATGTTCTCCTGCCCCCGCCCCAATCCTGACGAGGTCTTTCACCCTGAAATTTTCACTTTCCTGTTCCGAGGATGCTGTCTGACCTGCTGTGCTTTTTCAGCTTCACATGTATTAGCTACATAGTTGCCCATTGACACCTTCGCAGCAACAGATTTTATTTTGTTTTTTATACATTTTGTTTAGTCTGTTTACTGACAAGCTTCTCTCAACATTCTCACTGCAGGATCAAGGAAGCAGTCTCTTTATCACGTATGTTCCTGTCTCCTTCGAACTAATTTTATTTGTTTCAACCGTATTTTCAAGTCTGCTGTTCAAAATAGCATTGAAAATTTAACACATTTTATGCTGTAGTTTAATCACACCATATCCAATGGACGTCATAACTTCCTTGTTTTTATATTTCACACACCCAAGGATCCATTAAGTCTTTCTATACAGCAGTTAGAACTCGTCTGGCCATTTATAATTTCCTGACTTTCCTCTCCTTAAACGGGGAGGTTACATTTACCAGTCCTCCCTCACTCCAAAGTTTCCTGAAAGCTCACCAGCAATGTCTCCATAATCACCTTCGATATCTCTTTAGAACGACGGCGTGTTGTCCGACTGGTCTCGGTGATTGATCCAACTTCACCTTCTACAGCACCTTCTCCTTTCTGATGGTCATTATACCCACCTCTGTCTCGTCACTGTCTTGAAGTTCTGGTATTATGCTGGTGTCTTAGACTGATGCGAAGGATCTATTCAATTCCGCTCCCATTCCATTGTTTCCTGTAACTATTCAAGCTTCATTTTCCAACAGTTCTTTGATTGTTCTTTTCTCCCTGCCTTCCTTGTTATATATTATAGTCCTTCAATATTCTTTTATATGATTAACAAGCGTAATACCATATTTCACCCTCTCCTCCCATTTGCTCTCATTAGCTATCCGTGCCGGAATGAGTAGGCTTCGTACTCATTTACATTCCCAATAATCTTCACCACATTGTGTGCATTTTCTTTTGATTTTATGCTGGCTCTGAGTTCGTCATTACTCACAGCTGCCTTGTCTTCCGCTGAATATCTTTCTTCTTACTTGGGATGAATTTCTGATGTGCTGCTGAATTATCTTCAGATACGCCTGTCATTGCTGCTTCACCATATTCCCGTGCTCAGCTCCACTTCCAACTAACACTGGCCAACTACTCCTTCATGCCTACTTAGTTACATTACTCAATAATAAGACATCACATCCACAAGTGAGCAACAGGTGTAAACTGAAGCAGGGAGGTTTGAGAGATGGGACACAAAGAACGATTGGAGGAGTTATTAACTAGATCCAGAGAGAGAGAGAGAGAGAGAGAGATTGAATATAGATGTGGAGATGTAAAAATAGAGAAGTCTACATGTTTGATAGAATTTGATGTACTTCTGTATTTGGCTTGACAATTCCTGTGTGCTGTGGTCCTTTGTAAAGTGTATGTGCAACAGATTAATATGTTGAAATGCTGGGTCTGATGTCAGAACTTTTATCTCTATCAATATGACAGGTATCGACTGTTGACAGAACCCAGCAGAACAATGTATATGTTTCCCGATAGAAAATTGATTAACTGAAATAAATTGGAACACCAGAAGCATGAAAGTATAACATCCATCCCGATAAGAATTGGATCTGGGAATGCAAGAAATGGGCAGGAGACAGAGGGTACGTTGAGAGAAGGGGAACATAACATCTCAGCTGAAGATTAAAAAAAAACATTTTATTATTTTATAAATTTTGTACATCGCATGCATCATTTTTGTTAACAATGTCTCTCTTGTTCATTCTGAATATGGTACACACATATGAACAGTCTAATCAATCTACACACACATACACACACACACACAGATACACACACACATAGGTGCACAGACAGACACACACACTCGCCACACACAGATACACATACTGACACAGACACACACACATATACACACACACAGGTACACACACAGACACACACACTCACACACAGATACACATACTGACACAGACACACACACACACGCACAGATACACACACAGACACACACACTCTCACAAACACAGACACACACATGCACATAGTCACACACGCAGAAACACGCACAAACACACACACACACACACTCACAGAGACACACACAGACTCACACATACTCAGACACAGACACACACAGACACAGACACAGACACACTCACACACAGACACACACACTCGCACACATACACACCCACACACACAGACAAACAATAACACACATAGACGCATACACAGACACACACACGCACACAGACACACAGACACACACGCTCACAGACACACGCACTATCACACACACAGAGACACACAAACAGACACAAAAACACAGACACACACGTACATACACACAAATACACAAACAGACACACACACACTCACACACTCACAATCTCAGAGACACACACAGACACCGTCACATGCACACACACTCACACACATACACACTCACACACACAGACAAACACTCACACACACACAGACACTCACACGCACACTCACAGACATACACACGATCACACACAGAGAGACTCAGATACACACACAAGCACAGACACACGCACACACAGACACGCACACACGTACACACTCACACGCACAGACAAACACACACACACAAAACCTCACACACAGACACACACACAGATACACACACTCGCTTACACACGCACAATCACACACATAGACACGCACACACACAGGCACAAAAACACACAATCACACACACACAGACACAGTCATGCACACGCACCCTCACGCACACATACACACACAAAAACTCACACACAGAAACACACACACATCGACACACACAGAAACATACACACTCACACACACACCCGCACGCACACTCAGACACAGACACACTCACAGGCGCTCACACACAGACACACACACGCAGAAATACACACAGTCACACATACAAACACACACACTCACACACACACACTCACACACACAGTCTCAGACACACAATCACAGACACACACACACACACAGACACACAAACACTCTCTCTCACACACACACTGACACACACACCCAAACACAGACACGGGCACACACACACACATAGACATACACAGACGTACAGACACATACAGACGCATACACACACTAATACACACACACAGATATAGACACACACACAGTCTCACGCACACTTACACAAACACAGGCATACAAACAGACACACGCACACAGACACGCACACATTCACACACACTTACAAAGACACTGATGCCCACACTCAGACACACACTCACACTCACACACAGATGCACAAACAGACATTCACACAGACACGCATTCACACACCTACACACACACAGACACACGCTCACAAACACAGACACACACATACACACAGATACACACATACACACACACACACACACACACACACACACACACACACACACACACACACACACACAATCATTTTTCGGCCATTCTATTTCAAATTATCTTGTTTTGTTTGCACTGTCATTTGTCATTCCTTATTCTGAGTATGTTCTGTTTCATTCTCTTCATTTTATTTTATTCTGTCCGTCAAGAAGACATTGGGGTCTGAGGGGATGTCACTTTACTTCTCATCAGTCTCCACAGCCCTGTTTTCTATTATTTCCTGTTTCTTAACCATGAAAAATACGGACTGTGTCTGACCCTTGAATCCCAACAAACAGGTCAATATTAAACAGAACATTTACTTTTGTGCTACAGCTACAAAAAAATCTAAAAATGAAAAGACATACAGACTGTGCAATAAGATGTTTGCATCTTTACAAACAAATATAGAATTTCATTGTATAAACGATAAACAATTAACTGGTAAGAGCTGTGAGAGTAAAATCCAGGGAATCCGTATTTCTTGTGTATGTTCAGGGCAGGTGGGCCCAGAGACAGGTTTTCTTTTGGAAGTTGTTGTGGTGGAGAAGACTTAAGTGTAGTAACAACGTCTCAAATGGCTCTGTTTACTCATGATTATTCAGGCAGGTTACTATCCCATCCTCGGTATTGTTGGTGTTCCTGGTGAGTCTATCTCTGCCCATTTACTAATTCTCTAACCCATTGTGAACATCATCGTTTTCTCTGTGTATTTTGCAAATATATTGTCTTCGTTTTCAACCACAACCTCCATTTCTATACCATGAATTTCATATCCTTCCCTTACAGACATCTGAGGAGAAACAAAAGTGTTCATAACCACGATTATCCCATTTCGTCCTGAACTGATTTATATCTCAATGTTCCGTCTACCACAAAACATGTCCACTCCCACCTTCACAATATCCCCAGTCTTCACTTCTGCCTCAACACTGCTTCTGAATGATCCATCATCCACACCTTTCCAGTTACAATTCTCTTCTGGCAACTCTTCTCGTTACACATATTTTGATCGCAAAATTTTTCTTACCTCGACCTGGCCAATGCCAGGTGCAAAGTGTGAGGTCAGTATGATTCTAAAACGAGGTGGTCACAGCTTTGTGTCACCTGTTTCAGCATAACCTGTAAACTCACACGAGGGAGAGGACTATACTGTCAGTGACCAGGAAGTGACAGTTTCATTGAACTGTCTTCATTCCAGAACTTTCTGAGCAGGAGTGGGTGTCACGTCCATCATCTCCCAATTGCAATGCTCCAATGTATTCACACAGTGACGGAATCCATCTCTGCCTCCTGCTGAGGGTAATAACTTCGTGCTGTCTCCAGAATGGAAGGTCCCGAAAATCTTCCAGAAATATTGTGGGACAGATTGACTGGTGAACCTGTGCATGATTAGAATTAATAAAGTGAACTTACTCAAAAAAGCTAATTGAATTGAAGGTTTGCAAGTTACTGCACCAATTGACCTCCACCCAAAGTTTTGAGGGAAGTGGCAATACAGCTCGTGGAAGTGGATCTCGAGTCATACAGGACAGAAACAGAC